>NC_050454.1:64528734-64801234 GCF_903995425.1 Onychomys torridus
AGATGGATTTTATCCCATACATGCTATTTTGAAAATCCAGCCGAGGCAGTCTATTGATGTGTGTACATAACAAGGCGTGGGAGGTAAACTGCAGGAATAAAAGACCTTTCACTCTTTTGTGGTGGCATGTGTTTTACACAATGGTAATATTAAATAATTAACAGTGGATTATCATAAACATGATAAAAACTCAAATGGAGGTGTTGTTTCATTCTTTGAACAAAATAACACCACTCAATGACTGCTACCAGGCATTCATCAGGAAGGTACTTTTTTCTCTAGTTACTCATAAATGCCCACCAGAGGCCAGTGATGTCATCCAAAAAGTCCAGCCATATACCTTCTATAGAGGTAACCTTAGATATAATTTGCAGGGATTGTGGCCACGTTCCCTCTCTATTTCTTTTAGGGGTGGCTACTGGTACATTGCCTATGCTCAGTGAACAGCCCTGTACCCATATGGATATAGGAGCACTGCCTAGACTTAGTGAGTTAAAAAAATATACACAGGTAAGCTTTTCGTTTTGTTTTGTTTTCTGAGACAGGGTTTTCTCTGTGTTACAGCTTTGGCTGTCCTGGAACTCGATTTGTAAAGTAGACTACCCTCAAACTCAGAGATCCACCTGCCTTTGCCTCCCAAGTGCTGAGATAAAAGGCATGCACCACCACCACCTGGGCAGATATAATCTTTTAAAGGTGTGTGTATGTGTGTGTGAATACATGCTGCATGTGAGGCAGACAGTGCCAGATGACCTAGAACTAGAATTACACATGGTCTTAAACCATCCAGCACAGGTTTTGGAACCAAACTCAGGTCCCCTCAAAGAGAGCAGTAAGTGCTTTTAGTCAGTAAGCCACCTTCTCTAGCACTGTGTATGTAACTCAAAAAGTAGAGCATGAAGTTGAGGAGGTATGAGGAGGATGAGGGGCAATTATAATCAATATACATTATATACATATTCAAATAAAATGATAATTCCCAGTTCATGATAGCATAACTAGAGTCAGGATAACTTGGTGTTCAATATTCTTTATTCATATCTGCCAAGATACAGACAGTGTCAGGCCAGGGGCTGTCACTTAAAGCAAAAGCAGTTGTGTTACTAGCAGGGTTTTACTCCAGAATCCAGAAGGCCTGCAACTACAGAGGCCCTGGATGGAATCCCTGCCTGCCATTACAACCTCAGACACCATGAGTTTGCTGGACCACAAGGCCAGAGTGCCAGAGCAGCTCACACGCAGCCTGGACTTTGAAGATTGGGAAGGAGCAGGTTGTACCTTAGGTACTCAGGAACACTTGTTTCCAACCTGTGGTCTTGCTACCAATGTACCACATTTGGGGAGTGGACAAGTAGGTGAAAACCTGTTGGCTTTAGCAAGCTGCACTAATGGAAACTCCAAAGGGGAAAGTCCACCACACTGAACTGTCAAGAATGTACAGGATTGCTGATTTTACCCTGCCTGCAACCCACATCAGCTAGTTTCGCTGCTGGCAGACACAAGAGCAGCACACATTACTACAGCAGAGCAGTTAGGATGAACACTGGTGTGTCTTCATCAGTTATACCACATGCATGCTGTGTTCGAGGAGAACTCTGAGGAAGCCCTGGCATGCCTTCCTTTAGTGTACATTAGGTTTACCAGACTGTAATGGACAGAAACAGTATCCATGCCTCCAGCTGATGCTGACAAGAGATGAAATGGAATACTGTAGTGACACATGAAAATGCCATAATTAAGCTCATTATCACTTCATATGCTAATTCAGTGAAACTAAGTTTTCTTACCCCCAAGTACCCTATAGATCTGGGTATCAAAAACACAGATTACAGGATGCCTTGGTGTTACTGAAAGGAGTCCTTACTCTTAAAGTTCACAGTAAGTCAAAGCCACCAGAGACAGGTGAACACCCTGAATAAGACCTTTTATCAGGAATATCTGCAAAATGGAAAGACAAATCTATACAGACACTGGAGGATTCCATCACAGATACATAACATTTCTATTACCTCTAATTTGGAGCAGAAAAAGAGTTGGGTTATAAAATTTGGTGAGGGAAGATCTGCCTGGGAGGAACAACACTTTAGAGTATTGGGATGCCTGCTGTCAACCTGGCTATGTCTGGAGTTACCTAAAACCCAGGTGATGAGCATATTTGTGAGGGATTTTAATTAAGTCATTCTGAGATAGGAAGACCCACTTTAAGTCTGGATCTATGAGGTGGGAAGATCCACCTTTAATCTGGGCCATACCTTCTGATGACAGCCTATATTACAGGACATGGAAGAAGCAAGTTTTTGCTCTTTGCCTGCTTGTTCTTACTGTATGCCATTCTGATATATACATTTATTCTATAAGTTCTGTTCCTCTAGAGAACCCTAATAAAACCGTTAAGACGTAAAATATGGCTGAATCAAAATGGAAAAGAGTGACCAATTTAATTAAATGGAAAAACTGAAATTAAAGTCACATACTGTGGTGATGTTTTCATTGTGCACCCCAATAAAGCTTATGTGAGGATCAGAGGCGGGGAAAGCCACTATAGTAAACACAGAAGTCAGGCAGTGAGTGGTAGCACACGCCTTTAATCCTGTCACTCAGGAGATAGAGATCCACCTGGATCTCTTTGAGTTCAAGGCCACACTGGGAACACAGCCAGGCCTGGTAGCACATGCCTTCAACCCCAGCACTAACCATAGAGGTCTGGAGGTTTGTACAGATAGGAAGTGATGTAGCTGTGTGGAGAGAGGAAGTGAGATGGCAGAACAGAAAGGCATATAGGCATGGGTATACAGGAAGTATGTCTCTTTGGAGACTGAGGAGTTGGTGAGGTGAGGTTAGCTGTGGCTTGTCCTATTCCTCTGATCTCTCAGTTTTAACTCCAATATCTGGCTCCAGGTTCTTTATAAGACTTTAGCAATTCATCGTAGAACATACGTGGTTTGTTTTTTAATTTTAGAACACTGTTGTCTTCAATTCATACATACATACATAGTATATGGTGATTACACAAAACACCAAGTTGAGGACAAGCTATCTGCTTAACTAGATAGTAAAGCATTATGTGACTATAATTTAAAAATACAAGTAACCTAGTAGAAAAATAAGCATAAACTGTGGACATGTTTGTAAAATAATGACCATCAAGAATGAATGAAACTGGGTCTCTCCATAGTTAGGAAAATATGAATCATAACAAAGATAACAGGAGATAGACCAGTTGTACCATGCTTTCCTAGCTCACAGCGGTCCTACTAGAAACGGGAAATGTCATTAAGACTAAGCCTGAGTGACAAGTACGAACTAGAACCCTCTTACTGTACTGTGAGATGGTACCAACGTGCAGCCAAGTTAGAGCCATTCGACATCATGTAAACCAACAGTTTACCCATCCTGTTACCTGAATTCCACTGTAACTCATGCCTCCAGAGCGCCTACCACATGTGCTGGGGAAAGGTGGTAAAGAATATATCCTTGCCGGGCAGTGGTGCACGCCTGAAATCCCAGCACTCGGGAAGCAGAGGCAGGTGGATCTCTGTGAGTTCAAGGCCAGCCTGGTCTACAAAGTGAGTTCCAGGACAGGCTCCAAAACTACAGAGAAACTCTGTCTTGAAAAACAAAACAAACAAACAAACAAAAACATATATATCTTTTTGCTCAAAATAGCAAAAACTGCCGAAACAGCTGTTAGGAAGACTGGCAGGGAGGCTGTTAAACCGCAGGCAAGTGAAGAGGCAGGCTGCAAAGGATACGGAGTAGGAAAGCACCTTCAACTTCACGCATTCTCTACAGACACAAACACACAGCAGAAAGTATAAACCCTCAAGTAGGAAGGAAGCACACACACTTCCCAACAGGCAACTGGCTCTGCAGAAGGAAGATGGGTCAGAGAATACCAAAGAGGAACATTTTACTTCTATAAAAATCAGAATCAAATAGACAAAATAGTATGGGAAGAGTACAAGATTTATTATTATTTTTTGTATATTTGAAATACTTTGTATTTTGAAAGAATTTAATGGCATAATTAATTATTCACACCATAAAAATTTATTGTGTTAACATTTAAACTATAGAAATGCATATAAATATATTAAATCATGAGAGAAATAAGAACTAAAAATAAATTTTAAAAATTGCTATTTAGTTTGGGGTTTTAAGTAAATTTGTAATGGGGCTTTGATTCTCAGGCAATTTTAAGATCTTTCATGATAAAATTTTCAAGGCTGGTATCCTGTATGTGAGTGTCATTAAAACTAAAATGAAATCTGAATGTGGAATTCTAGATTTCAGTCTTCCTTCTAGAAAGCTTTCTTTAGCATAGCAAGGAAGTGAGCTGACAACTATCCACACAAGTCTTACAGAATGTACTTAGAGTACCAAGTACGAAGTTCCTCCCCGTAACCTGCTGCCCTCTCACGGCTGCAGGAAGCCTGAGCTCTGCTACTCTCTTCTACTTGGACTTTGGGTCAGAAGTCAAGAAGAGCCAATACTGGAAGGGTTATAAACAAAATTTTATTGTAAAACCACTTTTAAAGAAAAATTTTCACAGGGTATTACACAATCCTTGAGATTACTGTGTCAGAGGCAGACATAGAAAGGTAAGAGAATGTCTTAAGGGGTTAAGAAGAGGTAGTAGAATTTTGATATCTACACTTCACTCTGTCCCTGAACCTCAAGACTGTAAGATAATAAATACTACACACAGAAAAAATCAGAAGACAGGCAAACCAATGCTGCATCTATAACCCACATAGTTCTCACTCTGGACTGTAATTCTGACCAAATTCATACTATTTCATTAATAGTCATGTTGAGCAGTTCATGGTAAGCAGTAATTTTATTTGACATGAGTTGTACCTTCTAATTAAACATTTGCAGAGATGAACTGACCTTCTAGGTGTCCTAACTACTAGATAGGAAATGGAAGACTGTGATAAAATTAGCCTAAGATCCAAATTTCTATACCTCATACTTTGGATATAGTTTCTAAAGGCAATGGTACTGTAGCCAAGGCAGGTTTTTACTTGTTTAAACACTTCAGTCTATTCAGACTTCATTTCACCAGGCTTGGTGGCACGCACCTTTCATCCATTCCAGCATTTGGGAGGCAGAGGCAAGCAGATCTCTTGAGTTCCAGGCTAGTCTGGTCTACATAATAAGTTCCAGACCTTCCCAGAACTACACAGTGAAATCCTGTCCCAAAACAAAAACACAATACTAAAGACTTAATTTTACTTAGTGCTAAAGTCTTCATTTCTGAAAGTTTTAAATAATTAGCTCCCCCAATTCCTGATTTGGTGTAACCATGGCCAGTACGGATAGCAAACTTCCTAACAACATTTAAAGTCTCCTACAGTATTTTTAAATACTGGTTTTTCCACACATCATCATGCTTTAGTAAGCATACTTATCTGTTCCTTTCTTGATAGACAACTACCATTTTACTCTACAAATAATCAAATAACTGCTTACCTCAAATTTCTACTCTTTGGAGACTCACTAAACTGAGTAACAATTTCACTCACAAATTTACAGTTCAAAACTCATTAACATATGGAAACAATTCTTTCACAAGCAAAAGATTCATGTCATGAATATAATTTATAAATTTCCTAATTCTCAACAGAGCCTCTTGGAGTTCAGTTCCATCTTCCATGTGAATTTCAGAGTGCACTTCAAACACCTCTGGATATGGATGTAAACAGCTTAGTGTCACTTTATCATGAAAACAATCTATGAAAATCAGAGTAATTTTTAATTTTTCCATCATCACTAACAAACAAATCTTAAGTTTTATCTATAGATATAAATCAGCTCTCAATTTTACACTTGGACTGTTCTACAACACAAACCAACAAACTTTATTTATAAGTTATAATATAGCTAATGCTTTCACAAATTTCAGTTCTATAATTTAGGGTATTTTTGAGAAGAGATATATTTATTTTTAAATATACAAAGAGATTAAACCATTAATATAAATATTTTCTCTCAAATATGTAATATTCTCTTGTAAAAGAAAAGAATTTCCAAAGATTTACAAAGCGATCTAAAGAGAAGTGAGCCTGATGTACGGACCACATCAACGGAGATGCCATTTCTGTCATGCTCACTGGTTCCTCACGTCAGCACTTCAAGATGGAGTCAAACCCATTGCTTCTGGCTTGACCTACTGCCGGGACAACTTACAATTAAAAAAAAAAACAACCTCAGAAAAAGGTCTCACGACAGAGTGGACAAGTGGACTTGTTGCTAGATGTAAACCATTTGTACTGAAAAAGAAAAGGGTTTAATGTTAGAATAGAGTTTTAAAGTTTATTAGATTACCATATACAATTCAATTCATTAACATATGGAAATAATTCTTTCACAAGTAAAAGAATGAATATAATCTATAAATTACCATATATATGGTAATCTAAATGATAAAATGAAAATGGGAACATATTAAAAATTTTGCCTTCCCATCTCCAAAATTAACATAACTAAATGTTCTTTCTGGAGGCTGCACTGTGATCCCTTGGCCCTGTATACTTAGGCTCATGAAGCAAACTAAGGTAGAAGATCTATGAAGAAATAATCAGTGTCCTTTTCAATACGATGTTTACAAAGAGCCAAAGGCTCTGAGGATGGATGGCTGAGTCAAGTCTTAGAGCCTCCTGTCCTGGTCTAGATCTCAAAGACCATCAATTCATTGAGTGCCAAGAGGTCCATGAGAGTACCCACTCATTAAAGTGCTTCCATGTTCCACCTCAGATTTTGAAACCTCCTTCTTAATGTCTTCTATAAACACATACTGTCGTCTTTCCTTAAACTGTGGGTATCTACATGACAGGAATGTGCAGTGCCCAGGACATGAGGTCAGACAACAACTCTTGTCAGGTTGCCTGTCTTGGGCAGCAAGTGCCTTTCCTTTACCTGCTGAGCCATCTTACCAGCCCTACACACCATCTTCCAAATAAATATCACATCTACACAGAGCACAAAACATGGAAGAAATTTCTCTCTGCCTTACCAAGCAGGCTGAGTGGAACTTTTTCTTGCATGTTCTACAGGCTTTTTTGGGAAGAGAATAGTTGAAACCATGAATAACTGAGAAGCAGATCATACAATCTTCAACACCCTCAAAACGTTTGTCTACATTATTCTTCCATAATGCTAAGCCTTCCATAATACTTCCATTCTGTAAGGAAAGAGGAAAGAGAGTCACTACACACTGAAGGCCTCCAAATGTTACTTTTATTCAATCCCACAAATTTCAAAGCTGAAATTTAATTCTGAAAGGAGAATCTGGTTGGTTATATTATCTCCTAACTTTCCTAAATGTTGTTTTAAATAATCTCTGAATTTTTAGGAAAAAATGTTAATTTTTCACAGTTTTTATAGGAAATACTGGGGGTTAAAGGTTTAAGTGAGATTCAGGCAGGGAAACAGAAGAAAAGGGGGAGTTTGGAAGTTAGTGAGCTAAGGGAATATGAGAAACCCTTATAGAAACCCATATCTTGTAAAATTATTTAAATATATATTATTTAGGCTCTTTATTAATCTCTGAGAATTTCATACACTGTATTTTGAACGTATCTACCATATCTACCAGCTCCCCCCATTTCCACTCAGATCTGCCTCCACGTACCTATACCCCCACCCAAACACTGTATTCCCTTTATCCACCTACCTATACCCTTACCCAAACACTGTATTCTCTTTAAAAAAAAAAAAAAATTTTAAAGAAAATCTTAACATAATGCTGCTACCTCTGCATGACCGGTTCGTTAGCAAGGTACCAGAGGCCCCCAAACAACAAAACTATTACCATTACCCCGGCTGCCCACCAGAACTAGATAAGAAGACATAATACACTCTGGTGGTCAAACAGAGAAATCAAACTAGAACTACATGAACCCTTCCTCCCTGCATACCCAGTGCCAGAAGGTGCTATGTAGGCCACTGAGGGAGAAAGGACATCAACTGTCTTACCCAGGCTGAACTCTGCTACAATGTGGCAAGATGTCCCTGTCTACTGGTGCAATAATGACAGTCTGTTGGGATAACAGCACCTTTCTCACTGGCTCGGTGGCCTGCTGCACAGGAGGGAATTCCCTCCTCAAAAGCCCACAGCCCTATTACTTTCGTTTTGCTAAATGACAAGCATGCTTTTAAACTTCCTTCTAAACACTTAAGTTTCAAACCCACAGATAAGTGCTGCTCTCTCTCAAGTGGGCAGCACTATAGAGACTCCTAGCTGGTCAAATGCTGAGAGGATAAATGACAATTGACTGCTAAGCCCTAAATGAGGCATCAGAATCCACCACTCAGAGAGTAGGAACCATCTTGGAGGAGGGAGCGGAAAGAATGTGAGCCCCAGAGGCTGTGAGGATGCTGTCTTTGGGCAGGCCATGGCTTCTGCACTTAGGAACTACTGCAGCCATGGCCACCTGCACAAGGCTGAGCCAACAAGACCAGCCCACGGAAGCACAGCAGACAGCATTAACTGGACTCTTCGGGGAGGGAAGAGGATGGGAGGTGAGCGAGGGGGGGGGGGGCGGGAGTCGGGGAGGGAAACAGAGAGTGGGTATGCTCAACATACAGTGTATATATGTAGGAAACTAGAAAAAATAAGAGATATTCTTTAAAAAAAAAAAAAAGGAAAAAAAAAAACCCAGAAAAGACTTTAAAGCCTTCTGAACCAATCCTTGTTCTAAGTGTTCTACTCCCAGCTTCTCTAGCGAAATTAAGTCATTCAGAATAGCTTTTCTGATTTTCAACTATCAGTGATGACATCATCTGACCTCAACTGACTTACAATAATGGAATGTAAATGTGCTTTAAAATAATTTCCCTTATTGTACTGTACTTAAAATATATACTTTACAACATACAAACAAAACTGTAGATTTATGATTGTTTAGCTCAAAGGCAAGTTGAAATGCAGGGACAAAAGCTACTGGGAAAGCCGCACTCATCAACCTAGTCCCTCTCAGGAGAGCCCCCAAGTTCTCTAACTCCACGTGCTGTTCTCCACCTTCGGCAGTGTCAGTGGAATAAAGCCCATCCTTGCCGACCAACAGAACATTCCTCAGAGCTTTGAAAAGTAAGGCAATGATGGCAGCTTCAGGTCATTTAGGAATGTGTTTTTGTTTAGCCAAGGATCTGCCATTTGTCAGGTCAGCAGAGGTTACACCTTGTGCTCAGCTGCTCTTTAAGCAGACGTCTCTCTGGCTGGAAGGCGGCAAAGACAGACCTGGTGGGTGAGGTAGGTGCTCAGCTGCAGCATCCAGTTCCGCCACTGCTGCACAGCCACCCCGACTCTCTTCCCACTCTCCACCGTTATTGAACCCAGGGGGTAATTGGAAGGCAACTGGATTATAAGTTCAATGACAATGTCTTCGATGGTGTAAGTAGCCATCACTTCTCGGGTGGTAGCTCGCGCTTTAACCTACAATACAAGAAAGGTATTTTTTCTTTACCAAACAGCTTCCTGTTATTCAAAAATCCAAACACTTTGCTAGATCAACTAACAGTTGAAGGCTACCTAGGAGGGTAAAGGAGATCAACACATCACTTATCGATATCAGGCATTTAAAGAGTAGGTTTAAGAGCCTGGCATGTGGCAGAGTGTGATGGTTCATGCTGTTAATTCCATCACTCTGAAGGTAGAGGCAGATGGATGTCTGTGATCTAGACTCATATACGTAGTGTGTTTCTGGTGAACCAAGGCTAAAAGTGAGACCCTGTCTCAAACATAAAAGACTTTAGCATGCTTTAGAGTCACTTTATGACATATACAGTTTGTCTTACAATTAACTGCTCATAGAAACTACCTAACTTTTGTAGGTTTTAACACAACAAAGCACTGCTGAACAGTCAAAAGGCACCCATAGTATTAAGTATCAGCTGGATGCCCACTCTATCTTTCTTGGCACAGAGGAATCAGAAAACAAGGCAGACAGTTTTCTATAAATTCTGAATCAAAAGGTTACAGTTTGTGATTGACATAAGCAATCAAAGGTATCAAAGGTATTTGTTTCCTGGAAAAGTTAAGACAATACTAACCGTCATGCCATTGAATAGCTGTGTACTTGTTTGTACAGAAGATATCTCTTGGAAAGAAAGAACACTGCTGACATACTTGCTTGTAAATCTATCTACAATATTGAAAACGCGCTTCTCACTGCTATTCCACCACAGCCGGACCATGGCAGGCAGGTCCTTTAAAGTCATATGATAGACTGAACAGGCCAAGTGTGGAATATGGTACGGAAGAGTTGCTGTTTCTGAGGAAAAAACAAATTCCAAGTCAGTGATACGTACTTCTCACCTAGAAGAGCAGGCTAACAATATAGTCCTTACTCAACAACAGTGTGGCAGCTCATTAAACAGACAACGACCCCCAACTCAGGGGATCAGCATCTTCCTACACACTCAAATAGAACTACAACAACAAGACACAGGAGTGAAAATCCCACAGACACAGAAAAGTCTAGAGATAATATCCCATGTTTCACACAAAAGACCATAAATGAAATGGGACAAGTATTTTTCAAAAAAAAAAAAAAGAAACATTTAAGGTGGTTGTTGTTTTTTGTTTTTTGTTTTTATTATAAAAGTTGCAACTGGACAGTGGTGGTGCATATCTTTACTCCCAGCACTCAGGAGGCAGAGACAGGCAGATCTCTGAGTTACAGAACAGCCAGGGCTACACAGAGAAACCCTGTCTTCAAAAACAAAAGCAAAACAAACAAAAAGATCTCAGGATCTGAACAGATGGTTTAATAGTTAAGAACATTTGTTGCTCTTGCAGAGGAACTAGATTCCCAGCACGCACATGGTAGCACACAGCTGTCTGTAATTCTAGTTCTAGAGAACAGACACCCTCTTTTGGCCTCTGTGGGCAGAAATGTAGTGCAGACACAGAACACTCATATATAAAAATAATAAAATAAATAAAAAATAAAAAAATAAAAATAAGTCTAAAGAAAAAAAAAGCACCCCAAACTTCACACCACATGCTGCATCCTCAGATAAATTTATAATATGACAACACAGCCAGGCGAACTATATGCCCATCTCCTCAACTAAAACTTCAAACTTATTTTAATCCCAGAAGAGTTAGATCTCTAGGAGTGTGAGGCCATCCTAGCCTACAGAATTCCAGGCTAGCAAGGGCCACAGTGAGACCGTCTCAAAAAAAACAAAAAACAACAACAACAACAAAAAACACCTCATATAGAATACTAAACTCCAAAAACAAAAGAAATTCTTTATTTACTTATCCATAAGATCCAGCAATTTGTTCTACCAGATAAATTTTAGAAAATCCTGCATTTCAGCACCCCCAGAGTTAAGACTTCCATTTGGGGTTCTCCTCCATACCTCTAGGAAGTTTAGTACAACGTGGCCTCAGTCAAATCGCTAAGAAGGATGCACCCATGTAGACCACTGACCTCTAATACTCAGCTGAAGCTCCTCAGTGAAGAATGTTTTGGGGTCCTTATTGGATACCTCAATAGCTGTCTCTCCATAAGTAGGGTTTTCTGGCATAAGTCTGAACAGATGATAGAGTAATTTATTCAAACTCTTAGTTTTCCGAAGATACATTGAATACAGAGCACGAAGCTGAAGGAAAGCAAAGAATGTATTAGTAAACTCAACTAAGCCAAGACAAAAGACAAAAACTATAATAGACTATGCAATGATACCATAAAACGTATTTCAACACTTGGAATTAGAAGGAAGAGCGAGTGATACAGTTCAGTGGCAGAGCACTAACTTGTCCTGACAAAGCAGAGTGTCGGAGGGAGTGACTGACAGCTCCGTTACAGGAAGACTCCTATACCTGACACTTACATCCGTACTTCCCAAATGCCTACAGGACGTGGCACTGCACTTTTGCCCATCAACTAGCAGTGCCCCTCCTTATGTTAGAGATATACTTCTAATATTTTTCTCAAGTCATCTCCCCATCAATAATACAGCCAAATTGGTTTGCAGGCTCTATTTGAGCCAAGACTATGTAGTTGCTATTCCCCACAGATGACCAACTACACCCTCCCACACATTCCTTCCACACCACAGCCTTTAATCTTGCAAATTCCTGAGTAAAACTAATCTCATTCTCAAGGTTAACTTTATATCAAATATTATAGCATTCTTTTAGAACAGAACACACGAATGAGTAACCCAAAATGTCTTCACAATTGTTTCACCACCAAACAGGAAATTCTATTAAAAAAATATCGACTTCTAGTCCCTCTTAAAATTAGGAAAATCTGGCACCCTGGGAGCACCCCCAGAACTCTGTGTGACACTCATGTTTCGTAACCACTTGTCTCTCCACATCTTTACTGCTCTGGTCTCTGTAGCAGTTACACCATGAGCCCTTCCTTTGTTCCACAGACCTCACAGCATCAGTCCCACCGAGGAAGCAAACTCCTCTTAAGGCCAGGTCCCATGCCAGCAGCAGATGACCAGCAGAAAGGAATTCAGTGGCATCTTTGGAGCTTCTGTTTGTTTTTGTCTCATAATGTTAAGTCAGGGCACTATGCTGCTGTCTGTTTTCCTACCTTCCAGGTCCTTTTGCATGTATATATTACGGGTTCCAGTTTTTGTTTTTGTTTTTTAAAGATTTATTTATTTATTATGTATATAGAAGAGGGCGCCAGGTCTCATTACAGATGGTTGTGAGCCACCATGTGGTTGCTGGGAATTGAACTCAGGACCTCTGGAAGAAGTCGGTGTTCTTAACTGCTAAGCCATCTCTCCAGCCCCAGTTTTCAGTTTTTATATGTGAACGTGTAGGTATGTTTCTTGTGCTTTTTCTTTCTTGTTGTTTTGTCTAATTCTGATTTGGTTTTGATCTGTCTTATTTATTATTCCTTAGATAAGGGAAAACAGAAAGGGTGTGGATTGGAGGGGAAAGGATGTGGGGAAGAATTGGAAGTAGTAGAGGAGGGAAACCATAATCAGAATATATTGTATGGAAAAAATTATTTTCAAGAAAAGAAAAAGAAAATGCTGCTGTTGCTGGGCCCATGGTGCATGCCTTTAATCCCAGCATTTTCAAGACAGGCAGGCAGATCTTTTGAGTTCTAGGCCAGAGCTGCACTGAAGGCCTTGTCTTAACAAGAAAAGCTTCTGTACAATCTCCTTAAGTTCCTGCCACTATCTTAAGAATCAAAACTATGCCTCATGTCCATTTTCCTGATATAAGGAACATGGTGACTTTAAGATGACACATTTCCCCAGATAGTGGTGGCGCAGCCTTCAATCCCAGCACTCGCCAGACAGAGGCAAGTAGATCTCTGTGAGTTTGAGGCCTGCCTGGTCTACAGAGTGAGGACAGCCTCCAGGGCTACACAAAGAAACCCTGTCTGGGGGATGGCAGGGGGAGACGAATTTCATATATACCAAACTCCAAATTTGCAGTCATTTTTTTTTTTTTACATCAATAATGTTTTTAGAACAAATCTAAAAGCTCCACAAGAGACTCTTAAAATACAGCATCAGCAAAAGTACTAAACCTAAAAACAGGCCTGATGAGAAATAAAATATTCTGTTTAGCAATTAGATCAATGTTGGCCCTCGTGTGATCTCCCCTAAAATACACAAATATAAGAATGTATAAACTTGGCCAGGCTACAGTGGTGCACACTTTTAATCCTAGCATTCTGGAGGTGGAGACAGGCAAATCTCCGAGTCTGAGGCCAGCCTGGTCTACAAAACGAGTTCCAAGACAGCCAGAGCTACACAGAGAAACCCTGTCTCAAAAGACAAAACAAAACAAAGAAAGAAAAAAAAAGTGTACAAATTAATATATTTGTACCAAGGCATGGGTATAAGCAACAACAAAGTATAATTTAAGAATTCATAAAAGAATGTCAGAAACAGTTATGTCCACTTTAGACAAGAAGTCTTCAACTAAGTATTTCTGTTCTGACTGTAGAAGACAATTCCCAAGGTAATTTCACAGGTGGACACCTGTAATCCCAGCACTCCAGAGGCTGAGGCAGGATAAAGGCCATGTCTCAAAACTGACAAGAAGAGGGGGTTTTGTTGTTGTTTGCTTATCTTTAAATAAAGTGTGAGTATTTCTGAAGAAATAAAAGGTAAAATCTCGGGCTGGAGAGATGGCTCAATGATTAAGAGCACTGGCTGCTCTTCCAAGGGACCCTGGTTCAATTCCCAGCACCCACGTGGCAGTTCACAACTGTCTGTAACTCCAGTTCCAGGGGATCTTACACCTTTACACAGACATATATGTAGGCAAAACACCAACGCACAGAAAATAAAAATAATTTTTTTTTTTAAAGGTAAAATCGTACAGGATAGCACACACCTATAATGTTAGAATTGGGAAGGCTGAGGCAGCAGATTTGAGTTGGACTTACACAACAATATTCAATCTGAAAAATGAGTATGACAGGCAGAGGCAGGAAATGAGGGTGCGAAAGACTGAGCTCTTTCTTCTGAAATGTGAAATAACAGAGACATCTAGTGGCCATCGCAGTAACTGGATATTGTTAGGCTATTTTCACTGGGTTAGTTTTGACACAGGCAACACGGCTCATGTCACTGGGTAGAGTCTTTCGAAGCCCATCCTCAGAACACTGGTTTTCAGTGATGTAGCAACTGAATCTCTGTAGCAAGATGGTGGCTTCCAAGCCGGAGGGTGGTGGTACACGCTTTAATCCCAGCACTCAGGAGGCAGAGGCAGACAGAGCTCTGAGCGTTTGAGGCCAGTCTGGTCTACAAAGTTGTGAGTTCCAGGACAGCCAGGGCTACACAGAGAAACCTTGTCTTGAAAAACAAAACAAAAAAGATGGTGGCTTCCAAAAACAGCAAGACCTAATTCCAATTCTCTAAAATCACTGCTAGCACAAAGTCAAATCATGACCAGACCTTTCCCTAAAGATGAGAAATCAGTTGATTACATTCTGTTAGGAGAAAAAAAACGGCCCAGCCCCATTTCCAAGATTCACTCTGGGGAAAAAAGGCATGCATTTGGAAGAGTAAGAAAGTTGAAACAGGGGGCTCAGGAGTTAAGAGCACTGACTGCTCTTCCAGAAAACCCAGATTCAATTCCCACCAGGCACCCACATGGCAGCTCACAACTGCCTGTAACTCCAGTTCCAGGGAATAAACACCCTTACAGACATACATACAGGCAAAACACATACACACATAAAATAAAAAAATACTAAAAAAAGGTAGCAACAATCTTTGACAGCTGGTATATGACCCTGGCTAGAGAGGTTAAGATTAAAATGTAGGGCATCCCCACTTTAGTCAAAAAGATAGGAAGGAACGTCCTTTGAGAAACAAACTACAGCACAACAGTCCAAAGTTGTCACGTTGTTTATTCCATAGCACCCCACCACCCCAAGATGACCTGTGTTTATTTACCTGAGATGAAGCAGCTTTGAAGAAAGTAAGTATTAATTTCCAAGTGAGGAGGTATCCCAGAACATAGCAGAAATCCTCGCTCAGTGGCTTAATGGAAACTATCTGCCCCACAGGAACACAGCCCAGGACGCTCTCTAGGAGTTCTTCTTGAGTGCTAAGAAGAGACATCAGTGCTGCCGGCGGTGACCTGGGAGACAACAATCAAACAGTACCATTTACTTGTCTCTCAACAAATTAAAAGGACTTAAAAACTTCAAGCATTAAAAAAAGAAAATTTCCCCTATTTTCCAAAAAGATGTCAAGAGCTGAACACAGTTGTAGAAAACTCCTACCCAACTTTCTGTTGTAAGGAAAGCAAGTCACGTGGCCAGAGAAGCACGTGGCTCAGGTAGAAAGGGACCAGGGAATCTAGGCTTCTCGTCTTACCAAGGGAAGGAGGAGGCACTGAGCTTCGCCTGACTGCCCACTGCGGTTCTTACTGTCTGCTCACTTTGCAATCAGACCATGTCAAAAGGACCATCACAATTTATCCAACCCTTTTCATTTTAATCCGAGCATCTCTCTTCTGAGACGCTTCACAATCACATTAATTCACAGTGTAGTTCACTTTCTTTACTGGACCACCTAACGCGGTACTTGGGAGTCTTAAAAAGTGAGACCCTCACTGGCTTTCAGACTCTCCTCTATCACAGCGCTCTCACCTGGTTCTTACATCTTCCTGCTGTTTCCCCTGCTGGCTTCCTGCTGCTCACTCATGAACCAGGCTTTCTCTGAGCCTCTGCCGTATCACAGACAAGCCTTGCTATTCTTGTCACTGCTACCTAACAAACAGCAGTCTGAAATCACTTTCCATACTGCCACCCAATACTGTTATCTAACTTCCGGAACGGTTCCACCTCAGCTTGCTTGTTTCTGCAGTTTTATGCTTTACCTCATGTCAGATCAGATGGTGTCATGCCACGTCCTAGCAAATGATGTCCTAAATCCTTAATGATTTCATCTGCACAGGCTGGGTGTGGCATAGGCATGTATGTGTTTGCCCACAAGAGGACATCAGGTTTCTTCCTTTATCACTTTTCAGCTTATCCCTTCAGACAAGGTCTTCTCACTGAACCCAACACTCAACACTCACTGTTTAGGCTACTCTGGCTGGGAGCAAACCCTGGGCACCTGCCTGTCTCTGATCCCCTACCCAAATCCTGGGCTAACAGGCACATCTGGCCATGCCTGCCTCTTACATAGGTACTGGGGATTCCAACTGGGGTGTTCACGCTTCACAGAAAGGGCTCTTTCCTAACGGATCCAGTTCTCTAGCCGAATAATACCATTTCTAAGGCCATCTCTTATCCTGCTCCTCAACGATTATTCTAGTTTCTTCCACTATATCCTTCCCTGCTCTGTACACAGTAGTAGTTCAATTCTCACTGAACAAATGAGAACTGTGAGTTTGCTATAATCCGGGAAGCATTCTGAGTGATGCCGGGAAGTGAACAGAGAACAGAAGTTCTTTCTCTCACAGGGCTTGCTGAATAACTGAATATAACAGTGACACACACTCACCATTTCCCATGGACATCTTGAACAGTCACACCTCGGTGTCTGCCCAGTGTTTCTTCTGTGTCCTACTGCAACACTAGCAAGCTGTCTGTCCTGTTTCTTAGCACCTGTCACACGTTATACAGTCTACTACAGAGCAGCCGCATGCATCCACTAATTGTAAGCCCCTTTGGGGTTAGACTTTCCTTTGGGCCACCAGCTCACAAAAAGACACAGAGACTTATTAATTATGGAAACGTGGCCTATAGCTTAGGCTTGCCCAGCTTCTCTTATAAATTAATAAGCCTGTCTTTATTCATCTACACTCTGCCACGTGGCTCAGTCACCTCTCCTCGGTAATGTAGGTCTGACTTCTTCAGTGTCTTGCTGGCGTCTCCCCAGAGTCCCTCTCTCCCCCAAAAGTCCGGCCTCTTCTCTGCTGCCTAGCTACTGGTCATTCAGTAACAACACGTGTTCACACAGTGTAAAGAAACATTCTGCAATGCCCCTTGGAAAAAACAAGGTGCTTACTATACATTGTACTTATGCTTCTGCACTTATATTCTGTGGATACCTGAACTACCTCACTAGTCCCACAGCTACCACATGCCCAAAGGAAGTTGTTATGAACAGTAGCACAATGAACTATGATTCAGGAGCAATTAAACAAGAAAATATGGGGCCTGGGGGTGTGGCTCAATAGTTAAGAGCACTGTATGCTATTGCAGAAGACTGAGGTCTGATTCCTAGTATCCATAGGGCAGCTCACAATCCTCTATTAACTTCAGTTCCAAGGGATATGCTGCACTCTTCTGGCCTCCAAGGGCAGCAGGCACACATGTGGTACACTGATATACAAAACACCCATATACATAAAATTATTTTAAAAATAAAAAGAGAAAATAGTTAACAAGAACTCTGGATTTCATTTGCCTTATGGAACTTGCAAAGGGTAATGCATACAGTACAAATTAGTACAAATTCTAAAGTCAGAGGATTTTGGGTTTTGTTTTTTTTGGGTTTTTTTGTTTGTTTGTTTTTTGTTTTGTTTTGTTTTTCTCTGTGTAGCTTTGGAGTCTGTCCTGGAACTCACTCTGTAGACCAAGCTGGCCTCGAACTCCCAGAGATCCACCTGCCTCTGCCTCCTGAGTGCTGGGATTAAAGGTGTGTGCCACCACCACCAGGCTGAAATCAGAGTTTTTCTGCATTTCTTTCTAAGAATCTGGCAAACCAGATTATAAAAGGAAAGTGGGATTGGGGTGATTTAGTGGGTAAAGAAAGCACTTACTATACAAGCTTAGGGGCCTGAATTTGGATCCCAAGAGCTCGTGAAAAGCTTGCTTGAGGTGGTAGCACATTTCTTTAGCCCTAGCCCTCATAGGGCAAGATAGGAGGTAGAGACAGGAGAGTCCCCAGTGGCTGGTGGCCAACTGGGCAAACTGCAGCAGAAAACAAGACCATCACAGACAAGAGGAAAGTGAGGACCATCACCCGACCTTGCCCTGTAAACTCCACCCCCCCCCCACACACAAAACCCAGCACACAGCAAACACATACTAAAAAAAAAAGTGAAAGGAAAGCAACCAAGCCCAAAAGGCTTACAAGGCAGGTTCTTCCTCTTCATCTCCATACGACTTCAGATTATCCTGATCATACTTCGGGAATTCAGGCATCAGTCTGAGAAGCAGAAGACCATTTTTAAACACTTTATAAGAAGCTGTCTATTGTGAACTTGTACTTTAGGCCAACAAGACATACTTTGTGGTGAGTTTATCTTTTAATAATTCTTTTCCAAACTAACTACTTATGGCCAAGATTATCTGAACACGAATTACACAGGGACAGAGATGATCCAAGTCAAAGGCTCATCCTCCCTAGTACTACCCAGTCTCCTTTCATCTCTCACTTAATTGCTTTAAAGACCAAAGACAAACAAGGGGCTGGACCAGTGGCTCAGTGACTAGTGACAAACAACTTAAACAGACATCATGCTCTAAAGACTAAAGCACTCCTTCAGTTGAAACTGCCTTACTTGTAGAGCATGTGATAAGCAGCAATTTGCACAGGTCTGGCTCTGAAGAGAAGCAGTGGAGTCAGAGTATTGAGCAAAGTCTGGAGGTGCTCTGGCAAGTTTGTTTTCTGGCCGGTGACCAGTCTCACAGGGAGCTTGTGACTCAGCAGCTGGTCCTTTGACATGTATGTTAATGTTTCACACATGGGCTTCAGCATTGCATTCTGAAAGGATGTTTCAGACAGGTCTTTGTTTTCTCCTGATATCAAAATGAAGAAACACATACATCTCAAAGAAAGTAACGTAAGTGCGCTGATCAAATCAAACGTCATTTAAGAAAACTAAATTAAAACTAGATACAACCTTTAATAAAGTCCTGACTGGAAACAAACTGATTATGTGTTTTTGTCATTCAACTGTTATAATGGCCTCAACTGCATGCTTTTGAAAAAGCAACAGTTCTCTAGAGGGTTCTAGTCTTGCACACTGTTCAATTATATATCGTAACTTGCAATGGTCTCCAGATACCAAGTCATCTTTCCCTGTGTCTGCACCCTGAAGCATCAGCATGGAAACTGCCTCTAAGAAATGAAGCTTATTCAAACCCAACAGTCACTTTGGTAAGTACCTTAGCCCCTTTGCACTTACCTGTAGCAGTCACCAAAAGAGGTAATAGCAAACTGTGGATGCCTTGAGAAAAAAATTCTTTCCATTCGCTGATGAGATTCACAGGAAGATTGCCAGCAGTATCTGGAGTTATTGAATCAAAAAAGGCACTGAGATCACAGGCCAGATCAAAGCTGACACAGGCAAACAGTTGCACAAGTGGAACAGAATACAATGCCTGATTCTCACTGGTTGTCTAAGGAAACAATAGAAATGAAATTGATAAGCAGGCTGCTACCAGAATACCTTAAACAAGACAGGATAGAGAACATCTTCATCATTCTGAATCAGAGGAAGAGAAGGAAGAAGAGAAGGTAGCCGTTCAAGCACATAGTTCAAAAGAAATTTAAATACCAGGCTTTTAAAATTAAATACCAGGAAATGAATAATTATCAATGAACAATTTATCCTGAAGTAAACTTGTAAATCTGTAAAGTATGTAAGAAAACAATGTTTGTATTTGCCAAGTATACATCAAAGCAGCTTTCAAAGTTAAACACCAGGAAATGAATAATTATCAATGAACAATTTATCCTGAAGTAAACTTGTGAATTTGTAAAGCATGTAAGAAACAGTATTTGCATTTGCCAAGTACACATCAAGTACACATGCTTTGGAGCTCCACACGTCGAGCATTGAGCCATCTTAAAATAATGAAATGCAGAATGAAATGGGAGCTAAAATCCCAACTCACATGGCTGGTAACCAGGCAAAGCAGACTCAGACCACATCAGCCTTCAGACCTGGTGTCTCAGACTTCACAAGTTACTATTATTCTAGTAAGAACACTAATTCCTTGCTCAATTTTTTATCTTTCATAAATTTTATAAAATTTATAAAATGTAAATAATTTATAAAATTATTTATAAATTATAACAAATTTAATTATAATTTATAAAATATAAAACATTTAAAATTTATAAAATATTAAAACAATTTTATAAAATTTATAAATGTTTATTTTTCATGAATTACTTTGCTCATACTTCACAGCATCCTTTAAAAATAATCACATCCAGTTGTGTGGTGCTGGTACATGCCTTTAATCTCAGCACTTAGAAGTCAGAGGCAGGCCAATCTCTGAGTTTGAGGCCAGGCTGGTCTACAGAGTGGAGTTCCAGGACAACTAGGGATACACAAAGAAACCTTGTCTCCAAAAAACAAACAAACAAACAAAAAACTTGCCATGATGAAACTGAACCTGAAAAGGCTGTGTTGCAAATACTAAATGAAAACAAGCTAATTGAAAATTTTAAATGCAAATTGGAGAACGAACACCTGGGACTCATGAACTGCTATCCTTTTTCTGGCGTGCCCAGCAGTGCCTAGTTTAGGAACAGCTACAGTATTGTCAATGTTTTCTTAACAAAAGAAAAACAGTCATGACTTAAAGATCTACAGGTGTGCACAAAGACCCACCAGAGGTGATGACACACAGGTTGATTTACCTCCAGCCATGACAACATGGAACACATGATGAAGTCCCATTCACTCTCCGCCAGAGGGTATGAGCAGTACTTGAGAAACAAGGAAAGGAACCGCATGATTTCTATGTTTACACCAAGTACCTCTGGACTTGCTTCTGACAGATTACTGTGATAAAGGCAAAGACATTCAATTAGAAAACAGTCCATTTTAAACCAGGTATGCATAAATGATGCCTTAAATAACCACTAAAATTCTGTTCACTCAAAAAATTGTAAATATAAAATACAGAATCTGGGTCCACATTTTATATAGGGGAAAATAAAGTATTACCTACCAACTGAAAAGAAAAATGTCTTCATGCTGTTTCTTCCAGCTTATTATAATTTTTAATATACCATGCAATAGCTGTTTGTCATCTACACTTCTAGTTTGCAGGCAAGAATTGAAAATGGCAAGATGTCCAAAAGCTCCTAAAGTAAAATTCAGAGTGAAAAGGAAAACATATTTTAAACGACTTCTATAAAGAAAAGTCTACTTTGGAAAGCTGAAAATGTATCACACAAGCTGCTAACTCTTCCAAAAAAGAGTTTGAGCCTGGCATGATACACGTGTACTCCTGCAATCCAGTACTTCAGAGGTGGAGGCAGGAGGATGCTGACGTCCAGACAAGCCTGAGCTACACAACACACTTGGTCTATAAATAAGCAAATTAACAGAATAAACACATCTATTATACTAAAAGTCCACAAATGAGCTTAGCAATGCTATATGGGCAGAAGTGTGTCTCCATGCCCACCCAGCATGTAGTCCAAAAAGGGAACGGGAAGAGGACAGGAAATGCATGGTTCTGAATGTTACACTGGCCTTTCCTATTTTTATATATATACAGGAGCCTTCTGTACTTAACTTTCAAAAACAAAAACAAAAAAGGCAAAGCTATCGAGTGCAAAGTTAAACAAAGTAGGCAATAGAACATACAGAATTCTATAATTAATACATTTACTCACAAAGCATATATTCCTTCTTGTAAGCTTTTACAAGATATCCAAACCTCATGAAGTAAAATTCAAAATGAAAATTTTATATTTTAAATTGTAACAAAAAGCCAGTATCTGTCTTGAGCAGTACCCAGCTTAGTACTTCTAAAAAGGGTTATGTGAGTGAGGTTACACCAATCAGCTCTAATTAATTTCACTCCTAAGGAACCCACCCTATCATTTCAAAATCCACCTTCTGATTTATCCAACATCTTTTGTTCCCAATTTTACCTTCAATGACAGCTAAACTGAACTATCTGTACTCTGATTCTGTGTCCAGGAATGTTCTTCCCAATAATCATACATGTTCAAACAAGAGCCTTCAACACCATTTTATGAAACTGCATTGGCACTGGGAAGCAGTGGAAAGTCCCTCCTTACTGCTATTTCCATTGCAGTATACAGGCTCCATTACAATCAGTTCCAGCAGGGCGTAACATGAGTTCTGTCTGTTTTCTCTACAACAGGAACTGCATGGAGATGCTTATTAAATCAATAAATACATGAACTAACAGTGCAGAGTTCAGAAACAGTCAAATACTACAAAAGCTATTCCTGTACCTTTATCTGTTCAATTGCCAGTTGACTAGGGAGAAATGAGACGAAGCTTTAAAAAGCTTTACAGGTGGAAGCTTCAGGATATAGCTGCTCAGTAGTAGAGTACTTCTCTATCATGCAGAAAGCCCTAGATACCCCAGTACATGAAAAACACTGGCAGATGGAAAATACATGGTCATAGGGTACTGCTGGACATCAATTTTCTCTCAAGGCTCTAGCACTTCTGTTCAGAAAGGAGGCAACAGTCACTCTTCCCGGTATGCATCCTAACAACTACCAACTCGAAAAGTAACAAAATCATAAGGTGGAGACAATGAGCTCATATAGACTTTGCACGTGCATCTTTGGTTTTACGTGCTAAGAAGCTCTTCTTTAGACTCAAGGAAAGATTAAAATGATAAAAATATTACCCAGCAACTAACCATTAATACTGCAAAGGTCTTCTTTAGTCCAGCCCAAAAAAGCAGGTATACATTGAGCACTAAATTCTTTCTTTTCTTCTTTAGACAAAAATGGACAGAGACTCTGAATGGTATGCAAATTACCTTCTGTTAGAGGGAAGAAACTGTTTAGAGAGGAAAATATTAATTATAGTCATTCAATAATTACAGTTATTTCACAAAATTCTATTATTCAGACTACTCAAAAGGAAAATAAGTCTACTTGTGGGAATCCACAGAGGCTATCTAGTGAGAACTTACTTAGGGTCAAAGAAGCTGAGCTTGCTTACCCAGGAGGGCTGCATAATGGATGATTCAGCCATGGTCGTGTTTACCAGGTGTTTGGAAGGGTCTATACTTGGCTCTACAGTGTGCTTTGATCTTGCAAGGGGAAGGTCTTTTGCCTCTCCCCTTGGCATATTATAAAAAGCCCTTTACAATAAAGGACGAGGCTACTGTCTGTCTTCTCATCTCGGTCTCTTTCCGTCTATCATTTCTTATTTCCTCTCTCCTCCACCTAAGAAACCTTTCAAAGGTGGAGGTGGACTCCCACATCTACTACATAAATTCTCCAGATAAAAGAAGCCATTAGATTGGTAATTCCAAATGGCTATTTTTATTTTGTAGCTTTTTATCTTTTCTTGAAATGAGCATATATAACTTTTCCAGGGTCTGACGATTTTTATCTTTTATTATTATTATGCCAGTGGGCTGGACTGCATAGAGCCTAGTACTGTGTTTGCCCAGCATTCACAAAGCCCTGGAATCAATGTCTAGCATCAAGAAAACAAAAAACAAAAACAAAAAACAAATGAAAACCCAAAACTTACTATGCAGAATGGTACCAATGGGTGATACATATTATTAAGGCTTATTTGTTGTTAATTTTTATTCTTTGTATTACTTCCTATAAGTCAGTCAAGTTACCTCAAATAAAATTTCTTCATTTTTTATAAGATTTAAAAAACTGAAATTTAAGGTGGGTGGTGGTCTTTAATCCTAGGACTCAGGAGGCAGAGGCAAGAGGATTTCTGTGAGTTTGAGGCCAGCCTGGTCCATAGAGCAATTTCCAGGATAGCCAGATCTACACAAGGAAATCTTATCTCAAAACAAACCTGAAATTCAGTTAACAATTCTATAGTGCCAGAACACACAGAGAATTCTACTTAAGTCAGTAAATCAAAACGCTTGTGAGTAAACCTCAGCTAAGCATTAATCCAAAAGTTGAGTTCAACAGTAAAGCCACCACAATCTGCTTGTCTTACACATTTACTGCATTCTGGCATGTACTTTCATACAATAGTCTTTATGTAAGAAAAGAGGAGGGGCCACTGTTGCACAAATCCTAAATGGTCTTATAATAAAAACCCAGAGCCAGATATCAGGGTGAAAGCCACCTCTCACCTCGCCAACTCCTCAGCCAAAAAGAGAAGATCCTGTCTCCATGAATCCACAGACTGAATGCCTCTGAGTCCTCAGTCGAAAGGGCCTAATTCCTGTCTCCTTCCACCTTATATTCCTGTCTCTGCCCAGCCATATCACTTCCTGTCTCAACCTTCCTAGTGCTGGGATTAAGGCGTGTGACTCCCAAGTACTGGGCTTAAAGGTATGTGATCCCACGTGCTGGAATTAAAGGAGTATGTCACCACTGCCTGGCTGTTTCTCTTTTAAACTGGATTAATCTCATGTAATCCAGGGTGGCTTTGAACTCACAGAGATCCAGATGGATCTCTGCCTCCCAAGTGGTAGGATTAAAGGTATGTGCCACCACTGCCTGACCTCTGTGGCTTGTGTGGCTGGCTCTGTCCTCTGATCTTCAGGCAAGTTTTATTACAGTACAACAAAATATCACCACAGGTTACAGAGATGGCCCAGTGGTTAAGAGCACATGCTGTTCATACAGAAGACCCCAATTCAGTTCCCAGCACCCACATGGCTGGCTACAATCACCTGTAAGTCTAGTTCCAAGGGATCCAATGCCCTCTCCTGCACTCCATGGGCACCAGGCACACACATGGTGCACATATATCCATGTAAGCAAACACATAAAATAAAAACTAAATGACTTTGGGCGGGGGGAGTAGAGGCTGTGAGAGACCAGGAGGCCAAGGAAGGGAAGCCAAGAAAAGGAGGGAAGGAAGGAGAGAGGAAGGGAGGGAGGGAGGGAGGGAGAGAGGAAGGGAGGAAGAAGAGGAGCAATTTTTTTCCCTCCTAATTCCACAAAACAAATATGGTGGTATGTTGAAAACAAAAAGTACTGTTATCAGAAGATTTCATTTCATTTTATTTTATTTCATGTGTACTGATGTTTTGCCCAAATGTCTTTGTGTACCACTTGCATGCCTGGTGCCTTCAGAGACCAGAAGAGAGTGCCAGATCCTCTGGAACTGAGTTACAGATGGTTGCTGGCTGCTAGGTGGGAGCTGAGAATTGAACCCAGGTCCTCTGCAAGAACAACAAGTGCTCTTAACTAATGAGTGATCTCTCTAGCTTCCTATCAAAGAATTTCAGAGGAAATCAGGCTTATAAAATGTTCTTTTCTTGAAATAAACATAAAATTTTATGAAGTGTCAAGTTAGAAGTTTCATTCAAAACAACAACAAAAATCTGTTAATCCCAGCACTCAAGTAGCAGAGGCAGGCAGATCTCTGAGCTGAAGACCAGCCTGGTCTACAGAGTGAGTTCTGTGAACTAGGTGAACTAGGGCTGCACAGTGAGACACTGTCTCAGAAAACAACCATGACTCCAATCCAAACCCATTCAAGTCTGTCAGTCTTCAGTTCTCATTTCCTTTCATTCAGTTTCCTCGCTTCCCAAACCTTGTTTTCCTGATTCACTACACTGTTCACTACATCACAGAGGGCCAAAGTAAGTAACCGAGTATAATAGTAAATAGCAAAGTGGAAGCATATTAATAAGAATACCTTTCTTTTCTTTTATAATATGGTTTTACTTCATCGGATGAAATACTTTGGGAAAGGATCAACTTAGCAATAATAAGAGACCAAAGTGTGCCATTTTTTCTAGATCTAAAAAAGAAGCAAAAACACAGATAATAAATACAGATATACAGATATAGGCATGCATCAATCATTCTGAAAAGTGTTAGAATTTTAAAACACTGATTATCAGGATTCTTTTTTCATAATTAAATAAATTTGGATCACTAAGTTATACAAAACTTTGTACCCAACTGCCACTAATTACCCAAGGACTTTAGGTAGTTCTTCACACAACAGGAACTGAGTGCTCGCTCCCAGGCAACATCAAAGATTCTTGAGGAGAGATGACCTTCAACATCCTACTTGCAGATCAGACGCCAAAGCTGAGAAAGGGCTGTCTCCCAGACAGTAACTGAGAGTCTCAGTAAAGCAAAGAAGCACCCATAAAACCCTGAGGGAAGGGGTTGACCTTTTTTGGCTACCTGGATCTTGCCATGTAGACTAGACTGTCTCCAACTCACAGAGATCTCTCCCGAGTGCTGGGATTAAATGCCTGCATCACCACATCCAGCAAGATGAAAGTGTTAATTTGGACCAGTGTTAGAAAGTCTGGTATCCTCACACTGTAAAGCATATTCAAAATACTGGTAAACTAAAACAAGAAAAATTTCATTTCAAACAGTTAAACATCTAACTATGCTACAAGAATTGTTTTCATAATCCATTTTCCTCATCTAGGGAAGAGAAACTCATGGCTACAACATTAAGAAACATCTAAATTGCAGTACAGTTAAAGTACAGGTTGAAGCCAAGCAGTGGTGGCGCACGCCTTTAATCCCAGCACTCGGGAGGCAGAGCCAGGCGGATCTCTGAGTTTGAGGCCAGCCTGGGCTACAGAGTGAGATCCAGGACAGGCACTAAAGCTACACAGAGAAACCCTGTCTCGGGGGGTAAAAAAGTACATGTTGAATTTGAAAGCCATGGGAGGACCAGTCACATATAACAAATTAAAACAATGTCTACAGGCTTCTAATTCTTTCATCTTCTGCTACCTCAATGTATTTATGAATTAAATAAGAGGCAAAATCCAAATACCTCCCCTAGAAGATTAAATATTTAATATCTGTAAGTGTAATCTGTAATAGTAAGTTCTTACTATTAAAAGGGGTTTAGATCAATGCTTTGATTGAAACAAAAGCAAAAACTGGCTTACATTTTATAGAAGGGAAAGCCATATACAAATAATGACTTTACAACAAATTGAAAGGGAGTCTCACCTGTCAAATAACAGCTGCAAGAGGCTGGAAGTATTACCAAGTACAGATAAGCTGCCATACGTTATATTCATGTTTTGAAGCATTACAGAAAATCCAGTCACAATAGGCGGTGGATTGTCAAGTTCTTCACACCATTGCAGTGAATACAGCAGCTCTGCAACTAACAGAATGGGCATAGCCGGTTATCAAAGGCACATGGTGTACAGTGCCCCTTGCTGACTGAACTGTCATATACTATCTAAGTTTGTGGAAAGCTAAGTCTGGGGCTCTCCCTTGTCTCCTCCAAAACTCCTTGTCCTGGAGCAAGATGGCTTCCTAACTCTGTAAAACAAGGACAAAGTCAGCCGGCAGCTGAGGGTACTGAAAACATGATGGTGAGAACAGAGAGAAAGCAATCTGTTTCCACCAACGTAACTATTGTTTATCCCACAGTCTAAACATCTGCAATGGAAAAAAGACACTGGAAGCTTATCCATGGAGAGGACCAAGAGGACCCTCCACCTGGGTCTCTCCCTGAGTTGATATCCACTAGATGACTTTAGTGCCCACTCTGATGATGTTATTTGTTGCTGTTCATTCTTTAAATGCAAACCTTACTGGGGGCAGCACTGCTCTGACCAGGCCAACAGGAACTCCAGTTAACACTCAACTGTGTTTCCCCAGTTGATTTCTGCTGCAGATCTGTACAATTACAGATGTTACCTTTTGTTTGCTCTCTCCATTTAGCGACTCCAGTCATGTCTGCTAGACGCTGTGACTGCTCAATTTGATGATGCTTTGCTACCATCTGCTACTTCTATCAGATACTTGGTATTTATCACCTTTGCTTGCTGGGCACTTAATAAATCTGCTCACTAAAACCGAAATCCCAGCCGTCACAGACTCTCTGGCCATCCAGAACACACTTTTACTCCTCCACCCATTCCTAATAGCTGTGCTCACTCATAAAAGCAGCTGTCAGCTAGTTTTCAAATGGCTTTGAGATATGAAGGTGACAAAAGCTGTCAGTCATAAAACAGCACCTTCGTCGAGTGCAGCGGCATGTACCTATAGTCCCAGGCACCCAAGAGGCTGAGGTGGAAGAAATTAGAGACAGTATGGCAACTCAGAGAGGCCCCATGTCAAAACAAATACCACTCCTCTTCCAAACAGAGCCCTAATTTACTAGACACTGAAAAAAGCCAGCTAGGACTATAGCAAAGCTGTTACACAAAGGTAAAACAAACTGGGCCAAGGGTGGTATTAATGCTCGAAGAGGCAGGCAATCTCGGGGAGTTCAAAGTCAGCTTGATCTACAAAAAGGTAAAGGCTACAGAGGTGGCTCCACAGCTGAGAGCCCTTGCCAAGTCTGTTTCTCAGCACCATGTCAGACAGCAAACAGCCGACTCCAGCTCCAACTCCAAAGGGCCCAACCCCTTTGGCCTCTGAGGGCACTCGAGTGAACACACTCACATACAGATACACATACCTACATCTTAAAAGATTTATTTATTATGTATTCAGAAGAGGGCACCAGATCTCATTACAGGTGGTTGTGAGCCACCATGTGGTGGTGGCTGGGAATTGAACTCAGGACCTCTGGAAGAGCAGTCCGTTCTCTTCTGAGCCCTAAAATACATCTTAAAAAACAAAAACCACAGAGGGGAAAAAAAAAAAAAAAAAAACCAGAAAGAAAACCTAAGAGGCTCTGAGACCTTAGAAGAGAACTTCATGCCAATTAGGCAAAAACAGGATCCAGTGAAAACTACCAAAATAACATGGGGTACGGGTGGGGGACACATGCCTTAAATCCCAGTACTTCTTAAGAAGCAAACAAAGGAAGATCTCTGTGAGACCAGCCAGGGCTCCATAGTATGACCCTGTCTCAAACAACAAACAAAGTAAGCATGTGTCTCAGTAAAAGACTGCTCTGCAGTAAAATCTCTCAGGACTGTCGTGAGAATAAAAGGACCAAGAGACCAGCAGAAAACTTCACGATCACAGGTTTCCAGCAGAGAGAGAGAGCCAAAGCTCTTACAAGTCGTGTGGGTCATGGAATCAGGAATCTGATCCTACCTTAACAAGCACTCATTAAGTTAGCAAAAACAACTACAGTATTTAACTGAGAGCCGACAGGAAGACTAAACCTCCCTTATCTGGACATAATGGCTTCAGACTTGTAATCCCAGCAACTTGGGAGACAGAGGCAAGTCCATCTTTCTGAGTCTGAGTCCATCTTGGTCTACAGATCAAGCTCCAGGCCAGCTAGAGCTATGTGCTGAGATCCTATCTCAAAAAATATCAATCAACAGAGAAAGATGACAATGATTAAGTTTCTTCTTATTTGGTAGGCCTCATGAGGCAGCCTGAGATTTTTGCCTCCAAAGAACATAAAGTGGGGCTAAGGGGCTAGAAGGCGTGGCTCACTGGTTCAAAGCAGTTGTTACACTTCCAGAAGACTGAGTTCAGTCCCCAGCACCCATGCTGGCACACTCAAAAATGCCTGTAACACTAGCTTCAGTGGTGATCTGAAGTGGTCTTCTGGCTTCCAGAAGTACCAGCATGTGCACACACATAAACTAAAAGAATGCAACAAGAATAAATCATCAACTTCCAGTCTTACGTTTGGACAGACTCTGAGCAATGTAAATTAAACACGGCACTCACAGAGCATGACTCCCTCACATGTATGCCAATTTTCCATCTGGGATACTATTAGGACATACCTATAATACTACGAAGGGGGATATTTGCTGGGATTCTAAATCTTCTTGAGATTCAATATTTGAGCCTCTATCTGCTAGTAAAATAATTAGAGCCCTGTATATAAAAGTATATATGTTCAAAAATCAAGAGAGCTTTCAGAATCCTGACAGAACACTAAGCATCACACCTGTTTTCTTCAGGGCATGTGACATAGGATCTCCTTACTCTGACGTTACACCAGCTTGAATAAAATAACAGATTTTATACCAAACTATCCTGGACAGTGCAAGCCTAAACCAAATGATAAGTTCTATTTATTTATATATTTTGTCTGTTAGAATCTTCATAAATACTCACTTATTTTCTCAAGGACATTGTTTTCTAGGACTATTTTCTTTTTCTGAGCAGTCAAGATCATTTTGCTCAATAATGATGCCGTACACAGATGACTGGGAAGAGTCTGTGTATCTTGCTCCTTAAAGTCAGTCTTGAAGCATTCATAATTTAAACTCAATCTTCCCTCTAAAAGAGGTCTGTATAACCACTGTAAACAGAACACACTAAATTATATGCCAATTCATTACATATTCTAAATTACTTATTATTTAGAGATTTCCAATGTTTATTCACGTATTCATCGAGTTCCTTTTGTTCAAATGAGACTATGAGAAAGTGTAGTTTATGTAAATCCTCAGTAGCCCAGAACTTTGGTTTCTATCAGAGCAGTCATCAACATGCACATTTCTTTAAGATCCCCTAAGACAGAGCCAGACCTTATTCCTCTTTACATGAGGCTATACCATTGTCAAATGGTATATCTGCATTAATAACACCTGTTTGTAACGTTCAATGCAATAAATGCTTTTAAGCTGGGCGACGTTGGCACATGCCTTTAAATCCCAGCACTCGGGAGGCAGAGGCAGGCTCTGTGAGTCTGAGGTCAGCTTGGTCTACAAAGCGACTTCCAGAACACATAGAAACCATGTCTTGAAAAACAAACAAACAAAAAACCCAAAAAAACAACAACAACAAAAAGATAGAAAAGAAATGCTTTTGTGGTAGTTTGAATGTAACTGGCCCCTATCAATCTCATATGGAGTGGCACTATTAGGAGGTGTGGCTTTGTTGGAGTGGTATGGCCTTGTTGGAGGAAGTGTGTCACTGTGGGGGTGGACTATAAGGTTTCCTATGCTCAGGATACCACCCAGTATCTCAGTCAACTTCCTGTTGCCTGCAAGATGTAGGACTCTCAGCTACTACTCCAGCACCATGTCTGCCTGCATGGCGCCATGCTGCCCGCTATGATAATAATGGACTAAACCTCTGAACTATAAGTGAGCCCCCTCAATTAAATGTTTTCCTTATAAGAGTAGACGTAGTCATAGTGTCTTTTCACAGCAATAGAAATCCTAAGACAGATTTTAACTATTTTTGATTCTCCAGGAAAAAACACTGAAGCATGCATGAAATAAAAACTTCAGAATGAGATAGGCACTCTGCAATGTTAAGCATACCTGAATAGGAAGAGACCGCCTCATCTTCTCCCACTCGCTGTCAGTGGGCATTACACTTCCAATATAGACTCCAAGAAGAGAAGCATTCCCACTCTCTACAAGAGTGTTCAGCAAATCACCCACAGCAGACAAGAGGACCTGAAGACTAAGAATAATGTAAAGAACTGCAGTTATGGGACAACTAGGTTCAACAATCTAGTGCACTTTAAACATCCAGACATAGAAACAGCATACCTGAGCAGACAAAGACAGACAAGAGAAGCTGATCCTTCCTACCTCTCACCACACCTAAGACACACCGAATCAAAACTTCGGGTATAGTCAAACATTTGTGAAAATGAGTGATGCTACCGTCTCAGGATGCAGTGTATGATCATTTTTAGACGTGAAATGTTTGAAATACAACTACCTTACCAAATCAAAGCATGATTATTTGAACCAACGCCAAAGATACTATATGCATTGCCTGAAGTTCATGATATGGGCAGCTATATAAAATACTCTTGTAATCCAGAATCTTAAAAATGAACCACCAAGAATAATTAATTAGTATGTATGGTGGCCATAAAAAATCAGTTATCAATCCACAAACCTTTAATACAGAATAATACCAAAACCATGCCACTAACCACAGAAGACAGTTTAGCAGATGAATAATTGTTCAACTGACAGTTTAAATGAATAATGATAAGACAAAACGTTTTCAGAAAAAATCTGGACTATCTAGTTTTGAAAATTCTTTTTTTTTTTTTGACCACAGAAGAGTTTTTATTAAAAGAAGACAGAGAATGTGACAGGCCTGTGTGAAACACACATGTGAGTGAGAAGAGGAGAGAAAGGAGAGAGGTTTTTTTTTGGTTTTTTGAGACAGGGTTTCTCTTTGGAGCCTTTCCTGGAACTCACTCTGTAGCCCAGGCTGGCCTCAAACTCAAACTCACAGAGATCCGCCTACTTCTGTGTCCCAAATGCTGGGATCAAAGACGTGCACTACCATTCCTCGCCTTTGGAAATTCTTAAACAGGTTGGAACTCACACTAATCACGAACTTTTTTTTCTTTTTAAGAGCAGGTTCTCATATAGTCCAGAATGGTCTCAGAGTTGTGAACCTTCTAGTGCTGGGGATGGTCATGCACTATCACAGCCAGAATGAGATCTTATGTAAGGGACAATGTGAAATATGCACAAAAAAGTTACCTCATGTTATCCAGAGCTGAAGACTGAACCTGGTCCTTCAGCCACAGAACTGACAAGCGTAGGAAAGTACTCTGCTTGGGTGTTACTGCAGTTTGACGGACCAACAGATTTATGCCAGAGAGCAAAGTACTTTTCAGTTTACAGATCAGAAAATCTAAAAAGGAATTAGCAATAATTTGTAATCTCACTGAATGAACTCTTATCAGTACAAAACATCTAAAACAAATTTGCTGCAGATCTGAGATCTTAAAATGTTATTTTAAAACAAAATACAAAAACTCTCATTACCAAAAGTAATTGTCATAGTCACACAATAAGCTATCTTGTACCATAATAATACGAAGTGATAAGATAGCTAGCTATTTTCCCTATCCCTGACCTTCTTTACCAAAAGGAGTTGTCCTTTGAAGAGTACAATAACAACTTATCTTTCCCAACAGAAAAATAAATATTAAAAAAGATTAGAGGGGCCAGGCAGTGGTGGCTCACACCTTTAATCCCAGCACTTGGGAGGCAGAGGCAGGTATATCTCTCTGAGTTCAAAGCCAGTTTGGTCTACACACTGAGCTCTAGGGACAACCACAGCTATATACTGAAACTCTGCTCAAAAAAAGGAGGAGGAAGAGAAGGAGAAAGAGAAGAAAGGAGCCACGCGGTGGTGGCGCATGCCTTTAATCCCAGCACTCGGGAGGCAGAGCCAGGCAGATCTCTGTGAGTTCAAGGCCAGCCTGGGCTACAGAGTGAGATCCAGGATAGACACCAAAACTACACAGAGAAATCCTGTCTCGAGGAAAAAAAAAAAAAGAAAGAAAGATAAGAAAGAGAGGGAGGGAGGGAGGGAGGGAGAGGGAGGGGGAGAGGGAGGGAGGAAGGAAGGAAGGAAGGAAGGAAAGAAGAGAACCAATTCCTACAAGTTATACTCTCTGACTTCCACACATATGCAGTGACAAATACTCATGAACCACAAATGCATACACATGCCTGTATCCACACACAAAATAAGTTAATGTAATTTTAAAGGCAATGAAGTACCCTATTAGTGCTACTGAGTGAAGAGGCTAGGATTCTAAATCATCCAGTATGGCCCCTTCCACATTGTTTCCTTGATATCAATCATGCACTTTAGAAACATAATCTATGTTTATTTTTAGCTTGGTTTTTAGAACCAAAAACATGACAGTGCTATTTTCTCAGAATGTTTAAAACTAATAAACACATTACAATTCAATTAGTAACGCCTGTACACTGACACTAACTATGAAGGCCAGAGCTGGAGATTCCCAACAAAACCTCTGAGCAGTAGGCTATTACCTGGCAAGTGTGTTCGTTCCTTGCTCTGAGCGCATAACTGAAAGAGAGTTAATAACAAATCCTCAGATGATGGCATTAGTAAGCCTCCTGCTGAGCTGAAATAGCTGAGGGCCACATCACAGACAAAAGACACTGAAGAGGCACTGTTTTCAGCTTCGGACAAGTCCTTTGTTCTGGATAGAGTTTCATGAAGTTTAACAATAATTCTTCCAACATATACTTCTCCAATCAAGTAATCTACAGGAAAAAAATCAAAACACAAATATGAAGAGTATTAACAATGCATTTTGAAATATCTTACCTTGGACTAGCAATCACTTAGCTCTTTCTGATGTTTTGTATTTTTTTAAGGCCATACATGTATACATTAAACAACAAAAAACATTTAAAAAGTCAATCTGCCCTCTAATACCTAAAAGCCCTCAAGTTTTAAAAAGCAATTTTAAAGTAAAACCCAACAATGGCCTACAAAATTCATGAGTGGGCAACTATATTATATTAAAGGACTTTAAATCAAAACTAGTATTATTATATATCATTCAAGGTCATACCATGTAACAAACACAGTATTTATAACAAATGTATTTGAAAAAACATCTCTTAAGCAACAGTATTCAAGTTAAAAGCATGAAGCCCCCTGGTGGCAAAAAGAATTATCAACCCTGCTATAAAACAGAAGTGTGTCCCTACCATTTTTAGCATGTTGTGACAATGCCAGTCTTAGCAGAGTCCACTGTTCTGAGGAGTGAGGTTCTGAAGATGTTGTGGACTCCGAATCCTGACCACAGAGACAGTCTGCCAAGGTAACCAATTTCTCTCCAAGAATACTGCCTTTTAGCCAAGGAGCTACTAAAGCATGTTTATCTGAACTAGAACATGCCTAGAAACCATAAAATTAAAGATTAGTAGCAAGATCAAAAGGTGTGTCCAGATTATTATTATGTGGCTCCTACTGGCTCCCTCCATCTTATGGTCCCAACTCTCCCCTCTACTCTTCCTCCTTCCCAGGTTCTAGGAAGACTGCAGTCTTCCCTGTCTCCCAGTAACAGGTGATAATCATTCCTGTGCTGTTATGCTATCCTCCAACCACATATACCCCCACACATCAAAATCCCATTGATTCTTTGAAAATCAGTACTTTCAAAATCTCCCCATCCATTCTAGCCCAAGATGATCACTATTTCTGACTTTCTAAAGCACTTACTAGAAGGTATTATTACACGTGTCTTGTTTTTCCAAAGAAACTGTGAGTTCCTTGCCAGAAGACATTGTTTTAAACTTCTTTGATACCTGCTAACAGCCCTGAAGATATGTTCAATGAACAATGAATGAACTCTGAAGACAGATTTATAAATGGCCTAACAGTACACTTTTGTTCATTATTTTTTCTAAAATTAAAGAACAATTGATATATAATAGTCAATTACTTCAATTAACAATGGGGTAAATTATTTCCCCAGTCTCTGAAAAAAGAGTGCCTAGGTCCAAGCATCTACTGGTAACTTTTTTATTTTCATTGAGTGGGGAAGTGAAAGAAAAACTTGTAATCCACCCCCAAAACCATGCTGATCCATGTTCCCAGAGCTTCTTTTGCTTTAAAGGCTGAGAAGAAAGGAATTTGCAACTTGGTTCATTTCAAAGCAATCTGGAAAAAAAGAAAACCCAAGTGCACGTTGGGTAGTGACTAAAAACTGCTTATATCTTATGTTAAAAAAGTATAGGTAGTCAGAGCTTACAATTCAATCTAAGCCTTATCATTAAGCTAGCCTATGTTCTTTGACAAATCTTTCAACCAACAAGGGCCTACTTCTTAATTTGTAAACCAACAGGTTTTATCTATAGAAACTAAGTTTGTCTCCTGGTAGAGAAATTTCTGAATAAAATGTCTGTCAAGTCTGTTACCAAAACCTGAGGGTTAGGGGTCTCAATGCACTAGCATAGCTAGTGAAAACTATGCAACTGTAAGAAGCCAAGATGGCTAGGGTCCCCGACCCCCAGACAACAGGACCCTTACAAACACTGCACAGGAAGATGGTCTTCCAAACACCTGCCGACCCGGCAGATACAGGAGTCAAATGGGGGACAGACATTTACTCTTTCTTTTCTTAGTTTTTAAAAATTACATTTGTGGTGTGTGTGTGTGAGAGAAAGAGACATGTTTACTTACTGTATGTGTGTGGGCGCACAGCCTGTGGCACAAGTGTGGAGCTATGGGACAAACTGCAAGAACTGGTTCTTCCCTTCTGCCCTGTGGGTCCCTCAGGTCACACTAAGGGCATATGGCTCAGCAAACAGTTACCCCCTGAGCCTGTATCAGTTTACTTTTATCAAATTACTGACTCGCCCTGTTTTGATTTAAGGCTCATCAAGCAGCTAATTTGGCTCTTCATGTAGCTTGCTTACAAGATACTTTAAAAAAAAAAAAAAATGTGGTGGTGCACGCCTTTAATCCCAGCACTTGGGAGGCAGAGCCAGGAGGATCTCTGTGAGTTCGAGGCCAGCCTGGTCTACAGAGTGAGTTCCAGGAAAGGCGCAAAGCTACACAGAGAAACCCTGCCTCGAAAAACAAAAAAAAAAAAGTGTAAATGGTGTACTTAGTAAGTTATACTTCTCAGTAACAGTAAATAATAGTAAATAGTAATTCTATTATTATAATTCTCAGTAAAAAGTAAAAAAATTCTGCACTTATATTTTGTAAAAGGTAAACCAATTGGTGAAACTGGGAATTATTGCTAAATGAACATAATTGAAAGAGTTTTTGTCTACTTAATTTTTTTATTTTTTGTAGGGCTAAGAATCAAACCTAGGGCCTCAAACATCTTGGCAAGTGCTCTAGCTCTGAGCTATACTAACAACTACACTGTAGTTTCACAAAATGAAGTTAGAGGAATTAAACAACATGTGACTGACTACACTTATTATCATTGAACTGCCATAAAAACTGATGGGACTGAAGCATAGCTCAGGGACAGAGTGCTCGATTAGCATGGGGGAGGTTTGGGGTTCAATCCCCAACACAGCAGAAAGGGAAAAAGAAAAGAAAATATTAGGATTGCTAATTTTGTTTTGTATTTTTTACTATTTTAAAGGAGAAAAACATAAATTCACATAAAACAGAAAAATCAGCAAAATATGCTATAAGAGGCACTCTCTTCAGTATTTGATTATATGCATTTAGTTATGTCATTTAAATCATCATTAGGAAAGAAGACTAGAGCCATTTAAAAAAATTGCTAAATTGCATCCTTTGATTCAGTATCCTTACTTTTATTATTAGTTTTCTTGTTTAATCAGATGGCAAACAGTACAATGCTAGAACATTTTCACATCCTGAACAGTTCTCCACATAGGAAAAGAATTCCCAGACACGTTCTAGTCAGAGCTAGCCCATTACTCACTTCTACAGAACACAGAGGGTGGAAGCCATGTACCTCAATTAGAATACAGTACAGTGCTGTGTCTATCACTTATTAGGAGACAAACTGGTTCCTCAGAGCAGCTTGTCATAATTTCCAATAATAAGGATGTGCCCTATCAGACACTCGACTACAGTCAGTGTGAGAATAAGACTGTGGTTTCGTTGACACTCACACGCAAAAACAGGAAAAAAAAGAAAGTGGGGGAGAGCTTAAAATACCTTTTCAATGATCTGAAGAAGAGAACTGCACTTCAGGTCCTCCTGAAAGGAGAAATAGAGAGTTGCAGGACAAATGGGAAAGTTTAATTTATAATAATATTATTATTACATAATTATTATATATTTATATTTATATAAACATTAATGTATAAATGTTAATTTATATATAAATACAAGTAATTATATGTAAACACTGTCTATTATAACAAAATAATATAAAATAATAAACATAATTCACACATCCAAAAGAAAAGGACAATACTAGTCAGAGACTAAAAGAATTCTCTTCTGTTACCATTTATCATCAAGGAACTGATCAGTACTTCTTAAAACAGTGACGAGCATACTGCTTGTCTTCAAACTGACATTCAGAGGCAAGTAAGCAATCCAAAACTAGCACCAAGCAGGCTTGTTCTTATCATGAGTCCTAAAATGTGTAAGAGGTCTGTAACAGTGGTACCTTGGTTAGGTCATCCATGACATCTTTCCTTTCAGTGTCACTGTCACAGCATCGGAGGGCACTATACAGGATGTCCACCAGGAAGTCCCTGTCCTTCTTCTGACTCTGATTTAGCCAGCCTACCAGCTTATGATACAAGAACTGCACTGCAGGATTTTTTTCTGCAAGTTTGACTACTTCCAGAGATTTGGCTTTGACAATATTCTTCTGTTCATCACCGAGGAGAACTTTAAATACTTGGCCTGAGGAAAAGGAGTCCAGCAGCGTAGAGAGAAACTGCAGGTGCTGCTCTGATTTCTGCTCGTTGACGAAGTTAATGCTCACCTCTGCAAGTTTACAGACTAAGTCCTCCAGAGGTTTTTTCCTTAAAGGACACACAAGGTCTGCTGAGTCAGGAAGGAGGGAAGGTTCAGTCACTCCTTCAGAGCCTTCACTGTTCTCTCCTTCGGAAGACGCACACTTCTCAGTCTCCTTTTTAGCTTCAGGTACATCATCGGCAAACCTGACCTTACCATTCTTCTTTCTCTTTGACTTCAACGAACTCTTTGGCTTCTGAAGGACCCCTACAAGGTTAGACACACCCAAAACACACCTCACATCCGCTTCCGGCTCACTGATTTTCTCAACACAGATCTCTGATAGTCTTTCCCAGAAATTTAGCAGAACATTCTCCAAGTTGTAAATGGTTTCAGCATCTTTTTCTACATTTGCTTTGGCTTCCCAAGAATTTAATGTTTCTGCTAAATGGCTAGAGAGGGGCACATGGTGCAGTCCTGGGTCTTTGAGAATGGTATCAATAAATGGAATCAACTGAAAGAGAAGGTAAAAACATAAAACTGCAGTTTCCCAGAGTTTAAACAAGGCTAGAACACAATAAAGCCTCCTACTGGAGGCCAGGGAGACAGCTAAGTCACGGAAATGCTTGCCATACAAGCATGAGGACTGTACTTCAATCACCAAAACCCATATTAAAGGACAAAAAAGTTTAAATTTAAAAAGCCAGGCAGGTCCCTGGTGTTCACTGGCCAGACAGCCTACCCAAATCTGTGCATTTCAAAGCCTGCTTCAAAAAGCAAGAGTGGATTCCTGAGAATGACACACCAAGTTGTCCTTTGGTATTCACACACTTAGACATGTATGCACTAAACACACACACACACACACACACACACACACACACACACTCACTCCTATTTGTTAAATGACTGTTTTTCCCCTCAGATCTCTGAAAAAAGTTAACTCAAATATTTCCAGTCAAAAAGTTTGACAATTTCACTCTATTCTAACTTAAATAATTTTATAATGTAATCAACCATAATTCATAATCCAGTTTTCTTTGTATCTTCTAAACTCAGCTTTTAGATTTTTCCACTTAATTAAAAGATACAAGAGGGCTGGAGAGATGGTTCAGCCGTTAAAGGCTAGGCTCACAACCAAAAATCTAAGATACAAGAAACATAGAAGACTAGAAGCAGCCTGCCGGGTGAGGTGGTGTATACCTACCATTCTAGCCCCTGCAAAGTGGAAACAAAGAGTCAGAAGTCCAGAGTTATCCTGGGCTACAAAGGAAGCTGATGCCAAGTTTGGACTACATAAGACATTGTCAAATAAATTAAATAAACAAACAAACACCAACAGTTCAGAATAGCTGGGCGGCGGCGGCGGCGGTGGCGGTGGTGGTGGTACACACCACACCTTTAATCTCAGCACTTGGGAGCAGAGGCAGGTGGATCTCTGTGAGTTTCAGGACAGGCTCCAAAGCTACAGAGAAACTTGTCTCAAAAAACCAAAAACAACAACAACAACAACAACAAAAACAAATTCAGAATAGCTTTCTTGAATTATAAAGCTAAGAAATGGAGGCAGATAGATCTTTAAGTTTGAGGCCAGCCTGGTCTACAGCACTTCATCATGAGTTCCAGGACAGCCAGGGCTACACAGAAAAAGTCTTTCTCAAAAAACCAAAAAGAAAGCAAGCTAAAGGTAAGAGATGGTAAGAGCACATACTGCTTTTGTAGATGACTGGAGCTCGGTTCCCAGCACCCCTAACAGACGGCTCACAACCAACTCTAACTCTACCTCCAGTGGATCTGAAGCCTTCATCTAGCCTTGGCAGGCGCCTACACTCACACATGCAGAGATACACAAAGTAAGTCTTTAAAAAGAGAGACGGGGCTGGAGAGATGGCTCAGAAGTTAAGAGTACTGACTGCTCTTCCAGAGGTCCTGAGTTCAATTCCCAGCAACCACATGGTGGCTCACAACCATCTGTAATAAGGTCTGTGCCCTCTTCTGGTTGTTTATACATGCTGTATACATAATAAATAAACAAATCTTAAAAAAAAAAAAAAAGAGAGAGAGAGAAAGAGACAGTACCTAAGATATTAACAAACATCCAGGATTCTATAATTGCAGAACCTGTTCTTTATCCTGGATCTCAAGGTCAAATACAACTGCACCTAAGCATTTTAGAAATAACAAGATTATTACTGAATAATTGAAACCTACACTAAACATCACCAAGAGCACCATCTAAAATCTGTTTTGCACTCTCTCCCTCTAAAGCAGTCAGGGATTTAAATCTAGAGACTGGATGTGGATAGTCTACAGATATTACACTAGCAACTGACAATACAGAATTTTCACTTATCCAGACAAAAATACACTATTCAATTTGTAAATTATCAAACTGAAATCCTTACATTGAAGGCTAACTACGAAAAATGTCAACAGGGCACAGTGAGCTTGAGTCTTTCTTGCGAACATACCTGCTCATTGACAAGCATCTGTTCCATCTCCTCCTCACCTAAGTTCTGCTGCATTATAAACCGTAAGCATTCAAAAAATGCAGAGATGACGGCTGAGCTCTCGGAAGAGCTTGCTTTGGTTCTCTCTGTTGACAGCCTAAGAAATAGTAACTGAGAATTATTCTTACAAGAAAAAGAAAATAATAATGGGGAGATAGGTTGGGGGAAGGGCTGGGGGGTGGGAGGAGGGAGGACGGGGGGAATCCGTGGCTGATATGTGAAATTAAGTTAATTATAAAATAAAAAAAAAAAAAAAAAAAAAAAAAAAAAAAAGAAGGGGCTGGAGAAATGGCTCAGAGGTTAAAAGCAGCGACTATTCTTCCAGAGGTCCTGAGTTCAATTCTCAGGACCCACATGGTAGCTCACAATATCTGTAATGAGATCTGGCACCATCTTCTGTGTACACAATAAGTAAATATAAATCTTTAAATAAATAAAAAAAATAAAGAAAAAGAAAATAAAAACTCACAATCACTAAAGATATTAAAAGGGTATCATACTGAAGAAAGACTTTAAAATCAAATTATTAAAACTAAGAACTAGCCAGGCAGTGGTGGCCTACACCTTTGATTTCAATATTCAGGAGGTAGAGGCAGGTAGATCTTTGTGTGTTCAAGGACAGCCTGGCCTACAGAGCCAGTTCCAGGACAGCCAGGGCTAAGCAGAGAAACCATGTACTAAAAAAAAAAAAAAAAAGAAAGAAAAAAATAAGAACTAAGAGCAACCAAAATACATAGCTAATGAGAATGTAAATGTCAAGAATTAAGAAAAAAAAAACTTATTTTCAAAACTAAGAGACAGAATTCCTGCCTATGTGTCAATCCATCTATAAATATGAAAGATGAGACATAACCAGAGATTACTACATTTAAAATGTGATAATAGTAAAAATATGCATTTTACTAAATTCAACAAATGAGGTGAACTTTTTCAATTTTTCTTTCTTATAATTTCTTTTCATTTTATGTTCATTCGTGTTTTACCTGCATATATGTCTGTGTGAGAGTGTCGGAAGCCCTAGATAGGTGTGAGCTGCCGGAAATTGAACCCGGGTCCTCTGGAAGAGCAAGCAGCCAGTGCTCTTAACCACTGAGTCATCTCTCCAGCCCAAGGTGTACTTTCTTTTTTTTTGCAAGGGGGGGAGAGTGTTTGTTTGTTTGTTTTTTCAAGACAGGGTTTCTGTGGAGCCTTGGCTGTTCTGGAACTCATTTATAGACCATGCTGGCCTCAACTCAGATATCCTCTGACTCTGACTCCTAAGTGTTGGGATTAAAAACATGTGCCACCACCGCAGGGACCAGGATGAACTTTTTAAACAGAAATACATTTTTTTCGTTCTTGGGCATTGAACCTGAGACCTAGCACATGCTGTCAGGCAGGTGAGCCACATCCTAGATCCTAAGCAGCTCTAATATTTCATTGTGCAGAACATTTAGAATATGGTCTGTTTCCATCTAGGTGCTTAACTGTATTTACTTTTTACAGAAGCTCTGATGGTTTTCAGGGAGAGTTGGTTACAATTCCACATCCTATAATCCTAGCCATCTAAGGCTAAAGCTGAGGCTGAGGCATGAAGCTCATCTGAGCCCAGGTCCAGACTGGACAACATGGCATTACTATCCTGCTCTGTCATTCCTGTTTTTCTGAAAGCTTTTAAGTATTTAATAGACAGAAGAAGGAAAAAAATGGTAAAGTTCAAATAAGAAGGAAAGCTATGAGAATAAAAACAAGAAAAATTCCTTTTGCTTTTAAAAACAGAATTTAGGTTAGCAAGATGGCTCAGGGTAACAGCACTTGTCACTGAGCCTGACTACTTGAGTTCAATCCCTAGGGCCTACATGATGGAAAGACAGAAGAGATTCCTGCAACCTGTATTCTGAACCTTATACATACACCATGACACATGTGCATGCACATGCATGCACACACACACACAAAAGAAACAAATGTTATTTTTTAAGTTCAAAAATGTTAGTTGCTTACCCAGTAATTAGTGAGTTGAGAAAATTTCTGAAGAAATCCAGTTTTGGCTCTGTAATGGACTGAGGGAGTTTGCTGATAAATGGTAAAAGGTAAGGACATATGACAGTAGCTAGGCCCCGGCCACCTTCACGAACCACAGCCGTCAGCTTGGGAAACACACTTTTTTTTGCATTTACGTGAAGCCAACAGTCCTAACCAAAAAAATAAAATAAAAATTACAAGGGTAATTAGAAATTATATTTCCCAACTAAGAGAAAACAAATTTCAAAAATGAAAATTAAGCTGGGAATGGTAGAGCACACCTGTATGCCCAGCACTTGTGAAGATATAAATGTTTCAAAGCTTAAAACAAAAAAACAGATATGGGGTGCACACCTTTAACCCCAGCCCTCAGGAGGGAGTTAGAGGCCAGCCTGGTTTACAGATCGAGTTCCAGGACAGCCAGGACTGTGTACAAAGACTCTGTCTAGCTTTGCGCCTTTCCTGGATCTCGCTCAGTAGACCAGGCTGGCCTTGAACTCACAGAGATCCACCTGCCTCTGCCTCCTGAGTGCTGAGACTGCGCTGCTGCCTCCGCCGAGCCACCACCACCACCTGGCAAGACTCTGTGTTTAAAAAAAAAAACAACAACAACAATAAAGTTAGCCGGGCAGTGGTGGTGCACGCCTTTAATTCCAGCACTCGGGAAGCAGAGCCAGGCGGATCTCTGTGAGTTCGAGGCCAGCCTGGGCTACCGAGTGAGATCCAGGAAAAGAGCAAAGCTACACAGAGAAACCCTGTCTCAAAAAACCAAAAAAAAAAAAAAGGAGGGGGGGGGGAGAGGCAGACAAGGAAGGGAAAAAAGAAGTAGGGAAGAAAATTTAACATATAACATTTATGCCATTTTATGATCAGTTTAACATGGTTATTGGATTTGTTTAGTATTTTTCGGTGAGTTTTAGATAGTACAATCTAATGGTCTCTCTCAAATGGCACTTGGGATGTAAAACACAAGTGTGAAGACAAGCAGTCCCCAACGTGCTAAACGTGCCTCCCTTACAAACCTCAATAGTTGTCAGTGTGTAGAGCACAGCTTCCCAGAGAGCTTGGCAGACTACAGGGTCACTGTCATCAATACTAAGCAGGACAGATGGACTCACTTTGGAGGCTTCCTCTTTCATCACCTGGGGAATGTGTTGGCAAAAAGCAGAAACTAACTCAAAATACGCTGAACGGATCTACAAGAAGAAATAAAGTGGAATTAATGTGAGGCCACTGATGTTAACTACGGCAGCAGCAATATTTTCCTGTTCATACAGCTAAACGCTTAGATAACCTAAAACTATAAAAATAAAATCTTCAAGAGTAACAATCTCAAGAGAGATCTGGAATTACCACAGCAAAATAAAAGCAGAAAGAATATAATTTTTGACACAAATCCTTTAAGAGTAGAGCTCTTCGTTTGGGGTCTCTTACATAGCCAAGCAAATATAAAACAGGGCAACATTAGCCACAGTGAAAAGCAAGCATAGTAATATATGATGCCAAATTAGTCAGGCACAAATTTCATAATAGTGCTTACCTAAAGAAACTAAATTTTGGGGTTGGGGATTTAGCTCAGTGGTAAAGCACTTGCCTAGCAAGTGCAAGGCCCTAGGTTTGATCCTCAGCTACACACACACACACACACAAAAAAAAAAAAAAAAGAAACTAAATTTTAAAAAAATTGCAGAGAAAAAAAAAAGGTTCTATCCTTTTCCAGGATAGCAGACCATAGATCTGAAAGAGAAGCATATTTCCTAAAACAAAATCTAATAAATTTAAATTTAAAGCTCAAGAGAGCAGTGTTACATCTAATGTTCCCACAAACTCAGTTCATGTGCTGAAACTTAACTGCTGAGTACAAGTGTCTTGAGCACGTTACCTTCATAAATGCAATTAATAATTAACAAAATAGTTAAAAAAAAAAAAAAAAAAGCACAGCATAGTGGCAAATGCCTTTAATCCCAGCACTCAGGAAGCAGAGGCAGGTGGATTTCTGTGAGTTCAAGGCCAGCCTGGTCTACAAAGCCAGTTCCAGGATAGTAAGAGTTCCATGGTGAGGCTGTCTCAAAACATAAAACAAAACAACCAGGGTTGGGGATTTAGCTCAGTGGTAGGGCGCTTGCCTAGCAAAGGCAAGGCCCTGGGTTCAGTCCTCAGCTCCGGGAAAACAAAAACAAAAAACAAACAAACAAACAAAACCTCAAACAAAGCAGTGAGACAAAAACTGCACAGCAGGGCTCGAGGAGCAAGTCTGCCCTTCAGCTCTCCATGTCTTCCAGCATGCAAGGATGCTGTGAGAAGATCCATCTTGGAAGCAAAATCTCTTAAACGGCTAGAATATTCATTAGTCCTATAAAAACTATTTTGAGAGTTATTTTATTTCACATGTGTGAGTGTTTTGCCTGCATTTATGTGTATCTCATTCGTGCCTGATGCCTGCAAAGACCACAAGCCCCTATATCTCATGGTTATAGAGACTGATTAAGACTCCATATAGGGGCTAAAGATGGCTCAGTGGGTTAGAGCTCTTACAGAGGATCTGGGTTCAATTTCCAGCACCCACACAGGAGCATACAGCCATGGGCAACTCCGTTTCTGGGGTATCTAACACGCTCTTAGGGCCTCCCCTCTTAGCTTGTGGTCTTTACAGGCATCAGGCACAGATTACCCAGCTTAAGTTATTTTGTTTGGGCTGCACAGATGGCTGAAATAAGCAAATTAACACAATCAGTGAAGTGGAAGACCAAATAAAAATCCACAAGCAGCACACAGAGAAAATTGAAAAAACACATGAGACATACAAGATAATATGCAAGCAATTTAATCTATAATTAACTGCAACACCAAAGAAAAGAATGAAATAAAGGAAATATCTGAGAATTTTAGAGTCAATTAAATACCCCAATCCATTGATTAAAGAATCCCAATAAATCATAAGCAGGACACATGAATGCACAGAAGAAAATCCACACCAGGACATTTCAGACTGCAATTAAGGAAATGTAAAGAGCTGAGTGCATGGTACAAGCCTTTAATGCCAACCCTCAGGAGACACAGGCAAGAGGATCTCTACTAATTCAAGGCCAGCTTTATCTACATATTGAGTTCCAGGCCTGCCAAGACTATATACATAGACTCTATCTCAAAAAAAAGGTAAGAGGGCTGGAGAGATGGCCTAGCAGGAGAGATGGCCCAGCGGTTAAGAGTGCTGGTTGCTCTTACAGAGGTCCTGAGTTTGATTCTCAGCAACGACATGGTGGCTCATAACCCTCTCTAAGTGGAATCTAATGCCTTCTTCTGTCATAAAGCCGATAGAGTGCTCATATACATAAAAAAATAAATATTGCGGGTGGTGGAGGCACACGCCTTTAATTCCAGCACTCGGGAGGCAGAGCCAGGCAGATCTCTGTGAGTTCAAGGCCAGCCTGGTCTACAGAGCGAGTTACAGAACAGCCAGGGCTACACAGAGAAACCCTGTCTCGACCAAAAAAAAAAGTAAAAGAAAACATAAAGAGTAAAATTTTAAAATAGCCAGAGAAAAAGACAAACTACCTCCCAAGGAAGGGCCACAGAGTGAAAATTGACTTCGGCCACAATAATTAAAATCACAGGCAGTGGAATAATTATGTTCAAAACAAAGTTATTGCTATCATATAAGACTACCAGACAAGTCTATACTGAAGATGTAGAATATAAAAGATGCATTTCCAGATTTAAAAAGACATGAATGGAGATCCTGCACAACCTTCTCAACTTAGCCTGGTGAGACCACCTGATCCTCCCTCCACGCACAATCCCCAGCCCCAAATCTAGCCTGGGTCCCACATCCAGGGCTCCCCTATCAATCTCGAGGCTTCCTTGAGGCCTCTTCCTACCCCCACTCCCAAACCTACAGGCCCCTCCCTCCACATCACACCCAACCCCTCCACCCAGCCAGATCATGCACAGCCTTCTCCAAGGTCTAGCCAGATGAGTCCACCTGATCCTCCTCTCCTCGATCCCACCCCAACTCCCAGAGATCTACTGCAAACTCCAAGCTTGGACCAGGATACACTTCACACCATCCCGCCCCTGCACCCATCTGACTTCGTTCCAGCTAAGCCATCTCTAACCTCTAGGCCTGCTCAACAAGGAGGACACGATGTTTGGTACGGGCAACCCAGTCAGTTACCCCAGAGCAGCAAAGTCATGGATCCTGAAGAACCTACAACTGCCTCTTTACTAAACCAGCAACGTCCCTGACTGTATTCTAAATACTTGTCCTTATACCCACAGATAAGTGTGCTTCTCATCCCTTATCACAGTAACATCCCTGAAACAGGAGACCATTTCAGAAAATTACAACCAATCAAAACAGAGTTGTAGAGCCTGGTCCCACGTGATGCATCTCTAACACCAGAGGGGCGGGAAGACCGCAAGAGCCAGAAGAATGAGAACTTTGCTGTGAGATTTGTCACCTAGATGGGTCAGAGAGGCTCCGTGGTTGGTGAGAAGTCTCACCCACAGTGGCCCAAACCTAACCTCAACGAGGACAATACCAACAGACATGAAAGGGGCAAAGCTCATGAGGCCTCAGTCCTAGACAGAAAAACTATAGGCAACAGTCTTCCCAAAAACAAACACACCAACAGATTATCCAATACCACTTGTCAGGCCTGAAATCATACCCATACAGGTAACTTACAGACCGAGCAGGTTGTTTATATGTATTTAGAAATATATTAATCATTAAACATGTGTGTGTATGTAAGTGTGTATCAAAGAAAAAGGCTATAAATTTGAAAGAGAGAATGGGAAAATGATGCAATTATATTATAATCTCAAAATATAGCAAAAATATAAATCTTTGACCCTACAAAATATTTATGTATATTCTTAAAAAATATTATCAAATCAAATTCAGCAAAGAATTAACTATACATAGCATTTTAAAAGACAGCAAACTTTAAAGTTTTCTCTTAAAAACATTGTTTTATATATATAGTATGTTATACTACTACAGATAATGAAACTGGCCTACACAAGCAAAATACATACATTAAAACATAAGGGGCTGGAGAGATGGCTCAGAGGTTAAGAGCACTGACTGCTCTTCCAGAGATCCTGAGTTCAATTCCCAGCACCCACATGGTGGCTCACATTCACCTGTAATGAGATCTGGTGCCTTCTTCTGGCCTGTAGTCATATATGCTGTAGCCATAATAAATAAATAAATCTTTAAAAAATAAACAAAACAAAATAAAAAAATCAATAAAAACATTATAAGGTGGAGAAAGGGAAAAGGGACCAAAGGGGTAAAATGTATTAAATAAGAGTCTTGCGTACAGCAATAATTTTAAGGTGCCATGAATAATTTTAATTCAAGGCCCGACCTAAGTTTAAGAAGTGAAAATGCAGACCTAGTACAGCATGCACATTAGGTCACCCCCAACAACAAGAGGAACAGTTTAGTAAAAGAGGCAGTAAGTCCTGAATGCCCCCACAAACATGGGCTTGCACAATTTTAACATAAGCAATAGATGAGCATGACTGTAATAAAGTGAGGAAGAAGTTATAGAAAAGAAGTCTTAAAAACTATGATGATACCTGAGGTACATTGTGTTTTCCATACTTCCAAAACTTATTCTGTGATAACAGTGATTTAAATTTCTCTTCCAGAGAATCGAGCTCATTGTTAGGTAAGAAGCAAAGCAGTTTCTTTAGGGCCAATAAGGAGCATGTTACAACTCGATGGAATTTAGCCTCTCTCTCTTCCTCGGGAACAGTTCTGGATTTGAAAAATAAATAGGTTTTGGCTTTGGGGTTCTTTGTTGGGTTTATTTTATGCACATTCACATATGGAAGTCTGAGGATAAACTGGGGAGTGGTTTCTCTTCCACAGGTAGGTCTGGGGCTTGAACTTGGGTTGTTAGGGTTGATCGCAAGTGCACTTACCTGAGGAGTCATCTGGCTGCCCACAGGGAGAACTGTAATCACACACTTTGTAACTAATACTAGTGAAAGTTAGTGCTTCATTCCCACACATGGAGGACATGAGCTCAAGCACAACACGCTCTCAGCAGCATGTGTGCAGTGACTGAGTGCTGGGAAGGCAGCTGACTACTTGATGCAGTCTTAAGTTTAACGACAACATAATATAAAGGTAAATAAAATACTTTACTACTTCTTTAACAGAACTACTTAAGAACTTCAAGTATGCCAAACCTTAAAACAGTTCCTGCTAGTGTGACTGCCAAAAGGTAAATATGAGAATAAATAAAAGTCTTCCTAATACAACTACATATGTAGCTCAGAAAATTCAAATTTAACAACCAGCTAAAGTTCAAGTAAAAGCACACAGCAGGCACCGTGTAGCATTCTCTGAAATAATTTCACTTGTATTTGGAATTCCTTAGTAGAACATGGCACACTGAAATTACACATGGATACCAACAAAGTAAATGTCTCCTGTGAGTTACTTAGAAACAATGTACTTACTGAGGGTCACTGAGTGTATCCGGAGTTTCTTTTAGAAGGTGATCCTGTAGTACCTGAAGGAAAAAACCACCAAAATCCTGAGATTTTATGGGACTGTCAATGATAATCAGATATAAGGAAAATCTATTTTTTAAAAATTACCATACCCGCTAATCCCAGCAGGTAGCTTGGGCAGTGGTAGCATATTCCTTTAATCCCAGCTCTTACTTGAGAGGCAGAGGCAGGCAGATATCTGAGTTTGAGGCCAGCCTGGTCTACAGAGTGAATTCCAGGACAGCCAGAGTTACACAGAAAAACCCATCTCAAAAACACATAAATAAATAAATAGATAGATAGATAGATAGATAGATAAATAGATAGATAAATAAATAAATAAATATAATGAATGAATGGATGGATGAATGAATAAATAAATACATAAATAAATAAAGCCGGGCAGTGGTGACGCATGCCTTTAATCCCAGCACTCAGGAGGCAGTGCCAGGCGGATCTCTGTGAGTTCGAAGCCAGCCTGATCCACAGAACGAGATCCAAGACGGGCACCAAAACTACACAGAGAAACCCTGTCTCAAAAAACCAAAAATAATAATAATAATAATAATAATAATAATAATAATAAAATAAAAATTCCTATACCCTTGACCCACCTACTAGCCACATCAGACAGCAAAACTAACAGGTTTGAATTTTGCCCATTTTTCTCTTCCTATCTATTCCCTACACTGGCTGCTACTGTGGTAAAGACAAGGTACTTTATGACAGCTCTGATTCCCAACAGGAGAAATTTTCCACTAAACACTTGTGCTACTTGTTACTCATTATTCTTACTACTGAGAGAGATTAGGGTTTGCTTGCTTGCCTTTGCCTTCTCTGGCCCACAAAGAACACACACTGCACACACATGCAGGGCAGCGAACAGCTGTGGAGTCAGTTCCTCTCTGCCTGTATGAGGGCTGTAAGGAACACTCAGGTATTCTGGCTGACATGGTGAGCACTTTGACCAGCTGATCCATCTTGCTGGTCCCCTATACCTTTTGAGGTTACAGAAATCAAGGGCAGGTAAAAGAGCTACCACTATATGCCTGAGAGCCCGTAGACACTTGAGAAACACAAAATGACTCTAAAAACTCACACTTGTAATTTCTTCCTTACAAAACGCTATGGCTTCAGGTTGCTTGCTTGGAGGGAATGCAGCTTCAAAGGCATCTTTTGCTGCAGTTGCAGCTGGTGGATGTGTATCACACTGAGCCATCAGCCAATATCCCATTACACTTTTTAAATACGGAGCCAAGTGCTTCTTTACTTTAAGGATAAGTTTTTCAAAAGCTTGCTGTGTAGCTTCTCGAACCCGGCGATCATGATCCTATTAAAAATAAAAACATGTTAAAAACAAATATGAATATCTGTAAATATTCTACAGTGACTCACCGTAGGAATTCAACTATGTATATAATCAAACTAATATTAACTTTTTGACAGGCTAGGGAAATAACTCAGTAGTGAAGCATGTGTTTTACAATAACAATGCCCTGGATTCAACTACAAGCCATAAAAAAGGAAAAAGAAAGCAAAGAAAAAGAAAAAACTTGCTTTGAAATATTGTGGATTTAGGGTTTCTTTACTGGCAATCATATGAAATAATTTTTCCTTTCTCCCCCTTTCCAATGAGATTGTATCAAAGATACATTCAAAGAATGAGTAACTATAAGGAACTCATTCTCAACCTTCTGTAGCAAATACATAAGGTAAACTTTCCAGAAATGAATCACTTAAGCAAAAACAGGCTCATAAACTCTAATGCTTACAAGGGAAATTTTGCAGAAGATTCTCGGCCAGTATGGAAGAACCCCTTTGACAGCTTCTGTATCTCTTTCTGTGCACATGGTTCCAAACTCTTGCATTGCCTGAAAAGAATTAACATCATCAAGGATTAACAAATATAACACTGCCTTTTCATTTTCTTTCTTCTGCTCTGGAAACTTAATCTACTTTATTTAAAAGGAGATTATTTCTGTCTGCCACAAGGAAACATGAAAAATTCTTTCACTATCCACTACAGCAGAAACTTAACCAATGAGAAGGATACAGCTGAGCCAGGAGTGGCATCAGCTACCCAGAGGCTGAGGAAGACCACCTAAGTCCATAAATCTTAGATGAGCTCAGCAATATCACAATACTGCATCTCTAAACAATAGTGTGAAGAAACGGCTCAGCAGTTAAGAGCACTGGCTTTTCTTCAAGGAACCCAGGGTCAGTTCCAGAACCACATGGTGACTCAAGCCATAACCACAGTTCCAGAAGCTCCAACATCTTCTCTTGGCCTCTTGGGCACACACATGACATGGTGCCCATACATCCAGGCAAAACACTCAAATACATAATTAAATAACAAGAGCCAGGCATGGTGGCTCACATCTGTAATTCCAGCACTCAGGAGGTGGAGGCAGGAATATTGCCACAAATTTAAGGAGAGCCTGATCTACACAGCAAGTTCCAGGCCAGCAAGGGCTACACAGCACAACCCTGAAATTTTAAAACTTTATTCCTCTAATGTGAATAACTACACAGCTAGGATTCCAGAACATGGTTCAAAATGTTTCAGAGAAGCAAGCTAATTTATAACCCAAAAAACAAGTGTTAACTAAACTTACGTGACAAAAAATTACAACTGTAAAAGAACTAATGATAAATTATTGCACATTCTTCTTTACAACAACTATACCTAACACTTATTCTAGAAAACTATATTTTTTTTTCTTGGTTTTTCAAGACAGGATTTTGAACCAACACTGGCTGTCCTGGAACTAGCTTTGTAGACCATGCTGGCCTTAAACTCACAGAGATCAACCTGCCTCTGTCTCCCAAGTGGTGGGATTAAAGGTGTGTGCTACCACCACTGCCACTACTACCTGTCTAAAACTACATTCTTAATCAGGGGTGTGTGTGTGTGTGTGTGTGTGTGTGTGTGTGTGTGTGTGTGTATGTGTGTGTGTAAAAACTTGCCTTTAATTTTGTGGTGACATCTTTCTTGGAAAGTTTCCTCAGCACCATTCGGAAATCAGAATCTACAAGGCTGTCTATATCTTCAGCTCCTTGAATAGCAGGAACATAGCCAAGGTCACTGTGAGATGTTCCAAAACCAATAAATCCAGGCACTGTTCCCTGTTCTTTGGCAAGGAGTTCTGCAGCTCGGCCACTGTTTGAAGGCTGATAAGAAGGAAAAGCAGGAAAGTCAGAGCACATTTCCACATATACATTAATTAAAAATACATTTTTAAAAAAGATAATAGACTGTTTTAAAACACAGTCGGTGGTTGGACTGATACATACAATTCCACTAGTTCTAAAAGTTAGGGGATATGCTGCTAAAGAGAAAACAAGCATGTAAACTATACAAAAAAATTAATTTCCTTCTTTAACTCCTTCACAGTTATATTTACAACTGTGGACTGCTTCTTGCCGTAGCCTGCAATGTTCCCTGGAGATGAGTTATTCTGTCATAAGAGCCTATCAAAAAAGTTCTCACAAACGATTCTAGTTTCCTAAACATTAGACAACTCTTAATTTTGGAGACAGTCTCATGTAGACACATTGGCCTTGAACTCCTGACTCTCCGCTTCAGCCTCCCAAGTGCTAGGATTATAGACATATGCCATCATACTGGGTCAAAACAAGGTTTTGAAAACCATAGTTATAACCCATTAGTGGCTAATGATATCAATTAATTGGCACTGGGAACATTTTAAAGAAAAGGAATGAAAGTCCAAAGCCTACAATATATATTTACTTATTTCAAGTTTCAAATAACAGATAGACAGTATTTGCATACACATATATCTTACAATGATATAAACTAATAGGCCTAATAACAAAATGTTATCAGACTGAGAAATCTAATGCCATATGATGCTAGACTGAATCCCCTGAGAGCAGATATACTCATTTCCACGTATTAGAAGCCAAAAATTACTATAATCCACACAAAAATCAGTGTAATGATCAAAACAAAAGACACACTCTTAGCCTGCAGAGAAGGCTCAGCAGTCAAGAGCAGTTTGGGTTCTTGCAAAACACCTGAGCTCAGGTCCCAGCACCTACACAGGGCTGCTCATGACTGCCTCATTTCCAACCCCCGGGATCTGAAGCCCTGCCCTGGACTTTGGGGGCACCTGCACTCACATGCATACACACACAATTAAATCTTTTTTAAAAAGCATTCCTTTGGGGTTGGGCATTTAACTCAGTGGTAGAGTGCTTGCCTAGCAAGTGCGAGGCCCTAGGTTTGGTCCTCAGCTGGGGGGGGGCGGGGGGGGCATTCCTTTGTTTTGAATCACAGTCAAAGTTTTGACTGGTATATAATACACTAACCCCCTATTCTAAAAGTTAGGAGATTTGTAGCTAGTGAGAAAACAAATATTTAAACTATTCAAGGAAATCTGTCACTATCAACTGAGAAGAGGCAGGCGGATCTCTATGAGTTCAAGGCCAACCTGGTGTATACAGGGAGTTCCAGGACAGCCAGGGCTACAAAGAGAAACCTTGTCTCAAAAAAACAAAAGCAAACAAGCCATAAAACACAAATTCCTACTACTAAACCAATGAAGGCTGCATTGAAAACTGAAGTATCAAGTTGGCAATGAGACCTAGGAGCAACAGAAAGGTATCAAAATCCCAGCTTCCCACTTAAAACTATTTCCTTAAATGTACAAACGGTGTCTTTTATTCAATGTCTACTGTGGATATAAAATACAGGTACTGTTCTGATCTTTGTGGTTAGATACTTATACCCATAGTTAAGTAAGAATTACAAAGCTAAGAAGAGCCAAGCAAAATGACTCAGGAGGTAAAGGCACCTTATGCCAGGCCTGAGGCCCCTAAGACCCATATGGTGAAAGGAGAGAACTGATTGTCCTCTGACCCACACACAGGTGCATGTAGGCAGGCATGCTCATGCACATATACAAATCAATACAATAAGCACTTTTTGAAAAGTAAGAACCTTGGACAAGAGTGATAACCTAGTCTTTGAAGGACTTACTTGCCTCTACCTCCCAAGCATGAGGTCCTGAGTCTAATCCCAAGAACCCATACAAAGAAGCCTGGTGCAGTTACACATACTTGTGACACTAGTGCTAGGGAGGTCGAAACCAGAGGATCCCTGGGTCTCCATGTCAGCATTCTCAGTGTGCTTCAGGCCAAGGGGAAACCCTGGCTCAAACAACAAGGTGTATAAATCCAAGGCTGACCTCTGGCAAACAGGTGCACTTGCACCTACACCCATACACCTACATAAACAGGCAGAAGAGGGATGCAAGCATAGAGCACACATGCGCGCGCACACACAAATTAAGAACCTTATTCTAATTCTGGCAAGTACAGTTCATACACTAACCCTCTATCTGTCCGTTCTTTATGCCTGGCTTCTCTAACGCTATTGGAGTCCGTGATTGAGTCCATGGTTTAGAGACTAAAGTGAAGGTTTACAATACTTTCCACCATCTGTCTTCAACTTTCAGGCTCATCTCCTACTATTATCCTACATTGCCCCTCCATCCTTCCCTTCTCCTGTCATTCAATACCCTGAATTCCACGCAAGGTTCCCGAAGTATGCTCTTTCATGATTCAGTCATCACGTCATATTTTCTCTCCGTCTAAAGGCCCTCCTTCCTTCCTTTTCAGGGCCTGACACGCTTCTCTTCACCCTTCAAGACACTAGTGTGTGTATGCTTTTCTCCCCAGATCAGTCAACACTCCCTTCTGTTCTCTCACACTGTCCACTCATGCTTCTCTCAAAATTGTTTAATACATCACATTTTTTGCAAATCTGTGTCTTCAAGAATACTTCAAGAACAGCAATCAGAAGCGGTGTGGTAACACATATCTGTAATCTCACAATCTCAACATTTGGAAGGGGAGGCAGGAGAGTCAGGATGTTAGTGCCAGACTCAGTTCTATGATGAGTTTGCGTCCATCTTGGTATATATGAGACCCAGTCTCAAAACAAACAAACAAACAAAAAGAACAGCACAGACCTTTAATCTCACCACTAAAGAGGCTGCAACAAGAAGATCACAAGTTTGAAGCCAGCCTGAGCTGCAATAAGAAGTTTCAGCCCAGCTTGTACTACACAGTAAAAAAAAAAAAAAAAAAAAAAAAAAAAATCTCAAAAAAACCAGAGCCAGGTGGTGATGGCCCAGCCTTTAATCCAAGCACTCGGGAGGCAGAGGTAGAAGGATCTTTGTGAGTTCGAGGCCAGCTTGGGCTACAGAGTGAGTTCCAGGACAGGCTCCAAAGCTACGTAGAGAAACCCTGTCTCAAAAAACCAAAAAAAAAAAAAAAAAAAAAAAAGGAGGCAACTGATCACTGAGTTCAAGGCCAGCCTGTTCTACAGAAGAAGTTCCAGAATAGCCCCAGAGCTACCCAGAGAAACCCTGTCTTGAAGAAGAAAAATAAAAAAAATTTAAAAAAAAAACCAGACATATATCTATGATCTACAAATACATGTGGCACCCAGCACTTTCCATGCAAACCTGACAGTCCAGAGTTCGATTCTGGGACTACATAAAAGGGGACGGACCTTGAAAATCTTCCTCTGACCTACACCTACACCCACACCCAGAGAGAGGGAGAGAGAGAGAGAGAGAGAGAGACTAATAGATAACATTTTAAAAACTAAACTTCAAGCCGCAACTCTGAAGCTTCCAGGCTATGTAAACTTAAGCAAATAAACTTCTGTAAACTTCAGTTAGATCGTCTCTAAAATTAGGTAAGAGCGATTAATTCACTAGCAAAAGTAAGTTTTAAACCACCATAGTAATAAATAACCGATCGGAGCAAGAATCATCTCAGCGTGCTAAGAGCTTTAGAGATAAGTTCATAGATTAGTACATTTAACCTCAAACTACAACACCACATATTGTCTACTAGCCAATGGAAAAAGATGACTTTACAGTAGTCAACATCAAGCAAATGTCACTGATGAAGAAAAGCGAAAACAAGTATTATGCACTTCTGGTGTGATAGATTGAGAATTGCATCGTATGAAGGATTCTGGCCAAAAATGGCTTAACCTGAATTGATACAAGGAAACAGGTAGATGAGTCTAAAGAAATCAAAGCAATAGACAACTCTTCCTGGTTATTATGACAGAGAAGACATACGCTCAAGGGGGCAAGAAATGGGAAACTGTCTAAACCTAAAGACTTAAATGGCAGTCAAAGGGAACAAGTGATGCTTGACTCAGTCACAAATGCTTTTATAGAGGTTAGTAGAAATGTGAATTGTAAGTCTGCACATTTTATTTGAGTATCCCACCACAGTTAAAGTTCTGCATGGTATATGAAGAATGGCACTGTTTTTGGAGTATCTAAGATGGAGAATTGGGGTATTAAATACTGAAATTAACCCTCCTAAGGGTCAGCAAAATTTATAAATTAAGCCGGGCGGTGGTGGCGCACGCCTTTAATTCCAGCACTCGGGAGGCAGAGCCAGGCGGATCTCTGTGAGTTCGAGGCCAGCCTGGTCTACAGAGCGAGACCCAGGGCAGGCACTAAAGCTACACAGAGAAACCCTGTCTCAAAAAATAAATAAAATGTGAACAAATATTAACAGCTGGTGAACCCAAGAATATAGAGGTTTCTGGGCTTGGCGAAGGCCTTTAATCCCAGTACTCTCCAGGCAGAGGCAAATAGGTCTCAGAGTTCCCGGTAATCTACATAGTTGAGTTCCAGGCCATACAGTGGAATGATTTCAAAGAAGAAAAAAATAGGCAGATTCTAACTCTAATAATATTTTTGCCCTAAAACAGTGAATAAAATTTTTAAACACACGCTGTGACAATTAAACAAGAATACAAGAAAAGCATTTAACATAGGAATTAAGCTATTTGTGATTGTTGTTTTGATACTGAAATCACGAAAGTTCACTGACTCAAAAACGATGGAACAGTTCTATAAAACCAAACTCTGCTAATAAAACCAGCACGTGTGTGCGTGTGTCTGCGTCTACAAGGGCAGTAGAAAACACCTGCCTTCAAAATGTTTATAAAGCAAGGTAGTAAATCACGTGACACGCAGTGTTGTTAGCACGGAGACCGGCTACCTTAGCAAGAGTGCATTGGGGTGTCTACAGCCGACACCTAACAGATGGGCATCGGGAACCTGCCAGGCCAGGCCAGGCCAAGACGTGGCGAGGTCAGGGAGGCCAGGGTGAGACAGGAAGAGCGAGGTGAGCTTGAGGCCAGAGAGCCAATGGGGCGACACCGACCGAAACCTCGCACACCATCTACCGGCTCCGGCCTTGGCCGGGAGGAGGGACGGGAAAAGCCACTGTGCTTTTCCGAGCTAATGAAGCCCGCTCCTTCCCACCTCCTACACCACCTCGGCCACCCGGGCAGGGACCACCCGGGGGCACGCTGACACCGTTTCCCAGCGACACCTCCCCGGGCGCGCTCCGCCGCGCACAGCTCCGGCGTGAAACGTCGTTTGGGTCCCAACTCCTCCACCTGCCCACCCGCGGGGACGCACGCACGGAGGGGACACACGCCTCCCTCGCGGCCCTGCAGACGCCCGAGCTGCGAGCCGCGGGGCTGCCATGCCGGGCCTCACCCTCAGGTTCCCCTTGGTCCGCTGCTTGTTCTTCCCGCCCATGGTCGCGGTGGCGGCCGCGCTCTCAGCCTGCGGAGCCGAGGTTGACACCGCCGGGCCACAACTTCCGGTCCCTCGCGCCGGAAGGGGGCTCATTGTAGCAACTTGCCCCCGCCCACCCGGCCCTCTGGCTTCCCCCTTCCGTTCCCGCCCCTCTGCAAGGACTCTTGACCATCCGCTGTCTGTCACGTCACAGAGGAGGCCACGCCCTCCTGAGTGGCGTCACTCATGACCAATAAGAAACCGGGATTGGGCCCGCAGCGCCGAATCCTGTCCTAGGTACTTGACGTGAAGCGATTCCCTTCCTAGTGTGTGGGAATTTGACTTCAGCTATGTTCTTGCGCAAGGTAGCAATAGAATGGTATGGTATAGCAACTGTGCTAAAAAGTGCTAGAAGTAAAGAAAGGGATGCGATCATCGGCATGAAAAACAGATTCTCAGCCTCATGACTAGAGAATCAGATTCTGCGTTTAACAAGATTCCCATTCTACTGTTTGGAGACTGTTTCACGCTATAGACTTTGTAGGTCTCTTTTCCATACTAAAGTGAGGCAGGAGTGAGCTCATGGAAGTTGGAGGGATCAAACTGACAATATCTGACAGATCTTTATCGTATCAAACCAGATAAAGCTCAGTGGAGAGTACTTGCCTAGCATGCGCCAAAGTCTGGTTAAATCACTAGCATCACACTCCCCAAATCCTCTGAGAATTCTATGTGTATCCAAAGACTATCAGTGAGCTATTATGTGTCTTGATATAATGAAATAGAAAGTACTGGAGACCTATTAAGTATTCTTGCAAAAAAGTCAAAACTGAATCTAGCTGAGCTTCAGATCTAATCATTTACAGGATACAGAGGAGTATATAAAACGACATTGGCACAAAGAATTCAGAATGAAGGAAATTCTACAAGAGAAATGGTTTAACAGGAGTGGGGGGGAATAACATTTAATAAGACATAAGACATCATACAAATAAAACGTGTGGCTCTCGTTTGAGTCAAATTATATGCCAATTAGAGGAACATGAACTTAGATTGAATTTTTTCTATTTTAAAGATTTAGTTTATTGTAAATTGTGTGTGTGTGAGAGAGAGAGAGACAGAGAGAGAGAGACAGAGAGAGAGAGACAGAGAGAGAGAGAGAGAGAGAGAGAGAGAGAGAGAGAGAATTTGTGGGGCATGAGAAGTGGTGTTAATAGTACCTGAAGAGTGGTTTCACTGGGGGCCTCTCTCCTGAGCCCCTCTTCTTCTCTCATACTCTAAAATCTAACATAGTAGGCTTTTGTAGTACTGTGCAGGCAAAATAATAGTAAGCACTAGAGACTATACAGTACAAAGGAAAATTTTAAGCATCTTGATGTTCCATTTCTCAATTGTTTTATGATGGAGCCCAATGATGAGGGCATTGCATATGCTGTGCATAGGATGTGTGTACCTCATCTATTTGAGAAAAGTTCTCATTCTGTAACCCAATATCTTCAAATTTTCCGTGCTCTTGCCTCAGGCTCCAAAGTGCTGGAATTATAGGCTACCATGCTCACATCTTTTCAATTTTGCTAATTTTCAAAGAAAAATTCTGCGGGAGGAACAGGATCTCACCACATAGCCGTGACTAGCCTGGAACTCACTATATAGATCCACCTGCCTCTGCTTCTGGCGTGCTAGAATTAAAGGCATACACCAAAACACCTGGGATCAAAGAAATGTTTTAATTAGGAGGTCAGAAAATCTGTACTTCTCTTGCTTATTATGTCTTAACAATTAGAAGTGTCTAAATGTGTCAGGTCGGGCTGGAGAGATAGCTCAGCAGTTAAGAACACTGGCTGTTCTTCCAGAGGTCCTGAGTTCAATTCCCAGCAACCACATGGTGCCTCACAACCATCTGTAATGAGATCTGGTGCCCTCTTCTGGCCTGCAAGGATACATGCAGACATTACACTGTCTATATAATAAATAAATCAATCTTTCTTTTTCTTTTTTCTTTCTTTTTTTTTTTTTGTTTTTTGAGACAGGGTTTCTCTGTGTAGCTTTGCGCCTTTCCTGGAACTCACTTGGTAGCCCAGGTTGGCCTCAAACTCACAGAGATCCGCCTGCCTCTGCCTCCCGAGTGCTGGGATTAAAGGCATGTGCCACCACTGCCAGGCAGTAAATAAATCTTAAAAAAAAAAAAAGAATTTGGACAAATAAAATTAGGACAAAAGACATAAGGAAAATAAATAGATAGATAGATAGATAGATAGATAAATGTGACAGGTCTGTCTTAGAGAGGTGACTAGATAAGGCGTTACTGCACTGCTTCCTGTTACATCCGCGCTATGCTTCCTGGTCTATGGCACCATCGCCATGTTTCTATTACAATGGACAAGACTGGGAAAGTTTTACTAGTTCTTCGAAAAGTAATCTATTGTCTATGATCCACCCACCATTCACACACACACCAGAGTCCTTTCAGCGGCCTCTAGGGACGTCAGGTTTTATCCAGCTTTGTTAGCTGCTGAAGTCAGAACTCTCAATACAGAGAGAATTGGTGTGGTGGCTCAAATAGGTATTGATAGGAAATCACAACATGTCCACACAGTTGGGCTTTCCTGGCGGACCGCCTAGTTATTTCCGGTTCAAAATAGCCGTTTCCAGGTCAGAACATCTCGAGTGACTAGGACTCCGTGGCTTTACGTGGTTGCATAAAGCATGAGGCCATGTAATCTACGCGCATGCGTGGAGTCCTGTGGGCCTGTACGAATGTGCGGCTCACTATAGTGATATTTTATTTGTATTGAAATGTGATTTTATTTGTATGTCAATAAAGTTGCCTTGAGGTCAGAGCAAGCCAGAGCAGAAGCCGAGCAGTAGTGGGGCACGCCCTTAATCCCAGCCCTTGGGAGGCAGAGCTAGGCGGATCTCTGTGTGTTCAAGGACACAGCCAGCATAGCAGACACACTCCTTTAATTTCAATACCAACCATAGAAGACCTGGAGGTCTGTACAAACAGCCAGTGACGAGGAGGTCATGTGGCTGGGTTACAACCAATGAGGGAGGAGAACAGAAAGTCTTTAAATAGACAGGACGCACAGAAGTAGGTCTCTTGCAGAGAGGAGGAACCGCAGAAGCAGTGAAGGGTAAGGTTTTCTGCTTTGGCTCTGACCTCGTGGTTTTTAACTCTGCAACTGGCTCTGTGTTTCTTATTTAACAAGCAGGATACATCTACAGCTCACTCTTTAAATAGCCGGCGCCATTTTGCACAGGTCTCTCCTCTCCTCTCCTCTCCTCTCCTCTCCTCTCCTCTCCTCTCCTCTCCTCACCTCACTCCTGTGTGTACTTCACACAGGCCTGTCACCTCTATCCTCTACCCTATATTAATAAACAGCTCTTCTGTGGATTTGTCGTGTTTGGGACATGTTCCTCGCTCGGGTAAGAGCGCCGCTAAATAACTAACAGATATGGCCCCCATACATTCACGTGTTTGAAAGCTGGGCCCCTAGGGAGTGGCACTATTAAGAGGTGTGGCCTTGTTGGAGGAAGTGTGTCATTGTGGGAGCAGGTTTTTAGGTCTCATATATACTCAAGCTACTGCCAGCATGGCCCAGTATGTCAGTCTCTTTTTCTTCTGCCTGCCACTTAAGATGTAGAAGAACCCTCAGCTCCTTCTCCAGCACCACGTCTGCCTGCAGACTGCCATGTCCTGCCATGATAATAATGGACTAAACCTCTGAAACTGTAAGCCAGTTCCAGTTAAATGTTTTCCTTTATGAGTTGCTGGGGTCATGGTGTCTCTTCATAGCAACAGAAACCCTAAGACAGTTGGTCTTGCTGTATGGTAACAGCCTGATAGAACAGTAAGATCCAAGCCAGCCACTGAGGCCATGTCTTTAAAAAAAATCAAAGAAATGCAACAAAAAAAGCATGTGAGCTCTGATCATGCCTCAGTCTTCAGTGAAGTGAGCACAAGTAGGTGCCAAGTCTAAGACCACAGAATTAGAAATGAACCATATAATCAGATTGGTGAATACCCTGTCATCATAGAGCCTTCATCCAGTAACTGATGGAAACAGATGCAGAGATCCACAGCCAAGCACCAGGCTGGCTGAGCTCCAGGAATATAGTCGATGAGAGGGAAGAGGGATTCTATAAGCAAGGGGCATCAAGATCATGACGGGGAAATCTACAGAGACAATCGAACCAAGCTAGTGGGAGCTCATAACTTTAGACCAACAGCTGTGGAGGCTCCATGGGACTGGACTAGGCCCTCTGCAAAAGCGAGACAGTTGTGCAGCTTGGCCTGCTTAAGGGACCCCTGACAGTAGAATCAGGATCCATCCTTGGTGCATGAGAGGGCTTTTTGGAGCCCACTACCTATGGTGGGACACCCTTGATGCAGGGGGAGGGGCTTGGACCTGCCTCAACTGATGTACCAGACTTTGCTGACTCCCCAAGGGAGGCCTTACCTTTTTGGAGGAAGGAATGGGAAGTGGGTTCAGGGGGAAGGCTGGGGGAGGGAGTGGGAGGAGGGAAGAGAGGGGATCTGTGGTTGGTATGTAAAATGAACTAAAAAATATCTTAATAATGAAAGAAAAAGAATTGAACCATAAACACTGCTGAGGAAAGTTTACTGTTTGTATATTATAGTTTCAAAGCCAAAGCTTTGAAAAAAAAGTCTGACAGATTAACTTTTGGCTGCTGCTAACAAACACAGAGACTTTAAAAAGTCATCACTTCAAAGGTCTGAAGATCACCGAGGATTAGTGTTGGGTCCGCACATGACAAGTAGGACTGGCATCTCTATAGTTGTCTTGGACCATCCTGCCATTGCTTCAGGATTCATGGCCAAAAGAGAAGCAAATTCCTCCCCAGAAATCCTGCAGCTGCAACATACAACCTGATATAGCTGCAAGAGAGGCCAAGAGCAGACAGCTTTCCCAGGTTCTTCAATAAAGGCAGAAGGGTGTTGGAAATGTCTAGCAAGTTGAACCACCAAAATTACCTTTACAAATAATTTGTCTTTCAAGTTTCTATGAATAACTTTGGTTTTGGGTTTTAAGACAGAGCCTTATGTAGCCCAAGGTAGCCTTGAACTCCTGATCCTCTTTCCTCGTGCTGGGATTACAAGCGTGTGCCATCGTGGCCAGCTCATGTCAAAAGTTTCCAACAGGTTGGAGAGATGGCTCAGTGGTTACAAGTATGCCTTGCTCTTGTTGAGGACTCAAGTTTGGTGCCCAGTACCCACATTGGGCAACTCACAACTTCCTGTAACTCCAGCTCCAGGAGATCTGACGCCCTCTGTTTGTGCATGCACCCTCTCGGAGGGCAGAGGCCATCAGACACCCTTAAGTTCTGAGTTATAGGTGATTATGAGCTGCCTGCCATGGGTGCTGGGAACTGAACTTAGGTCCTCAGTGACAGCAATACAGGCTCTGAATCTCCGCCCCATTTCTCCAGCCTTCTCTGTTGGTAATGTAAAGTTGGTAATTTGAAATTCAGTTCTTTTTTCAGTCATGGCATGTTTTAACAGATGCATTTCAACAATGCTAATTGTCTTCTCATGCCCCCAACCCTGTAACTTTCTAGAATGGAACTAAAACGAAAATCCAGGCAAGAATGGGAAGAAACAATCAAAGGAGGAACATCCGACCACCCCTCTGCTCAGTCCTCACTGTCCTTCCACCCCAAAGAACATCTGGAAAACATCCCCACAGCCCCTGGCATTTAAGAACTGATACAGCTGACCAAAGTCCATGTGGTTTCCTCTGGCTCCGTGGACACTGAAGACCTTTTCTTCAAAAGTGGAAAATATCCGTTGTTTTTCCATTTCCTCCTTTGTACTATCAAAAGGAATGTCTTCTCGATGGCGAATTAAAATTCTCTTCCAGTTTAATTTTCTGAGTCTGAAAAATAGGTTTTCAAAGTACAAAATTTTTAAATATATTTTCTACAGCACTGAGACCAGAATTTATAAGACACGCTTCTCGGAGTTGGCAGTGGTGGTACATGTATCCAACCCTGCCCAGCACTTGGGAGGCAGAATGCAGAACTCTGTGAACTGAAGACCAGCCTGGTCTACATACTGTGTTCCACACTAGCCAAGGCCATTTAGTGAGTCCCTGTCTGAAAAACAAACCAAACAAACTACAACAAAATGATAAAGAACAGCTAAGCAGTTTCTATTAGAATTTGGTTGTGTTTTTTTGATTGTTTGTTTGTTTGTTTGTTTTTGAGACAGGGTTTCTCTGTAGCTTTGGAGCCTGTCCTGGACTAGCTCTGTAGACCAGGCTGACCTCGAACTCACAGAGATCCACCTGCCTCTACCTCCCGAGTGCTGGGATTACAGGTGTGTGCCACCGCTGCCTGGCTTGGTTGTGATTTTTAACATTTAATTATTTATTTTGTGAGAGGATCATGTGACTCTCAGGCTGGCCTCTATCTTGATATACAGCCTCAGGTGATACTGAACTCTGGGTTCTCTCATTTCTACCTTCAAAGGGCCAAGATGTGTGACCACGCCTCTGAGCCTGGTGTACATGTTGCCAAGAACCCAAGGCCTTGGGCACGCCAGGCAAGCACTCTACCAACTGAACTACAAATTCAGACACTGTTACGCATATTTTAGAATTGTAGGAATTTCTGGCTTTTAAAATTGCTTAAGAAACTAAGTAGAGAAACAAGACTAGTCTCTATCCTAATCTTCAAGAAGAATCCTAACAACATAGGTGAAAGTTTATTATATTCATTAGATAAGAAAAAAAGCAGATTCATGGACACTGATAGGTCCTAGACAGCATCAGGGGAGGGGTTTAATTTATTCAACATGTATTTTCAGAGTGTGCATTGTGGTAGGTAAGGGGAATAATTCCAACTATATGTGACTTCTGCCTTAGCATCCACTTGAGACTGAGTCCCCATGAAGATATCTCCCCACCCCCCACCCCCAGGACATACTTATTTCTACAACTCTAGCATCTTCTTTCAAATTATAATTATCGACATGGTATCTATTATAGGTGAAAGTGCACCTTGACCAGAACTCTTCGCAAGCACTCTGTGGGCCTTCGACACAAACCACACCAGGTTTCCCAGGCATGCTGAAGCCAGACAGGGACAGTTCCTTTGCCCACTCTAGGATGCTTTTTCTTTTGCATTTGTTGTAGATGTGATGGCTATAGATCCAGAGCCTCGTGAGAGTGAGATCCAGGGGCTGGGCTGGGCTTTCCTTGGCGGAGGAAGAAGAGGCATCTCTGTTGACGTAGTCAGAGGCATGATCTCTGACCCACTCTGTGGCATTCAGTATACAGACATCTCCAAGACAGTTCTTCTGCAGGTATGCTACCAGATCCATGTTCAGCTGAGTCTGCTGGGATCTACTCAGTGATACTGATCTGACGGAAGATACATGGAGGGAAAAATAAGTCAATTTTCTCGGCAAACAAAACAGATGCCAAGAATGACTTCGATTCTCACATTAGTTTTGACATGCGCGGTGGACACGGTCTGTAACATACCTGACAGTAATTTCAGGCAGGACTGTAGGGTACTTAAAGGGGAAAATGCAGGACAGAGAAAACATCACCTGAGAAGAGAAGGGGAAAAAATGCTATCAGCATTGTTTTTTTAAGTCTTGGCATGCTCTAATTCTTTCCCAAACAGAACAGGATTACCATTGCTTCCTCAGACAAGTCCAGGTTCATGTTGATTGTAAAGTACACTTGTGATGAGCGCTCCTCCATTGTCCTCTTCTCAACACAGTGTTTCAGCTCTGCTAGTGCCAGTTGGTCGTTCACTAGGAGCTCGTTCTCACCTGGGAACATACTGGCCAGGAGGTCCAACTCGGAGAGCTGGGCCTCTGCCTGTTCCAGCTCAACCATTCTGAGACATCGGTAGGTTCCTAAGGAGTTATGGGTAAGAGAAAGGATTTATATATACAGGCTTAGGAGAATTCAATAGAGCCAATGGACATTTCCTAAAGGATACTTAATTCCTTCATAAAAGGGAAAGAAATTAGCCAAAGTCTTTTCCTCTTCCATAAACTATATTCTAATATATGAAATTCTACTTCCACATATATGTTATTATTCCACTTGTGGAGGGGCCCCAAAACAACTTGACCACACAGCTGCCATGACAGGCTTAGAGGCCTAGACACAACGTCTGTGTGACAGGCTTACTGGCAGGTAACACCCAGATCCAGGAAAAGCCTTAAGCTGACACCACCCAGGGATCCACCCAGGGATCCACCCAGGGATCCACCCAGGGATCCACCCAGGGATGGGGAAGTACCTGACATCCCAAACATTGCAACCATTAGATAAGGTGGCCAGATGTCTCTGAGTCCAGCATACACCTATTTTTGTGATATATTGTTTATAATCTAGGAAATAAAGCTTGCCTGAAGATCAGGGGACAGAGCTAGCCACAGAGGTCAGGCAGAGGTGGCACACACCTTTCATCCCAGCACTAGGAAGGTTGAAACAGGAAGTGATATGGTTGGGCAGAGAAAGGAATAAGGTGGGAGGAGACAGGAAATCGAGCTCTTTCAGGCTGAGGAGTTAGTGAGGTAAGAGGTGGTGGCCGTGACTTGCTCTGTTTCTCTGATCTTTTAGCTTTCACCCTGATATCTGGCTCCGGGTTTTTATTATAAGACCACTTAGACTCCATTATAAGGATGCGTGCAACAATACACTATATGCTAAAGACCAAAACTATGAGGCACTGCTACAGGACTCGCAATGGCTTGTAACTCCAGTCCCTGGGAATCCTATGCCCGCCATGAGAACCTGCAGACATATGGCATTCAACACACATACAATTTTTTTTTTATTAAGTAAGAGACAACCCATTGAAATTCATAAAAATCTATGCAGTAAATTATTCTATATCTAGATAGTAGATCTGACATTTCTAGTTACAACAGTGGCCAGTCTCGTTGAAGAAAACAAAGGACATCGTCAAAAAGCCAGAGGATACAGCCAGAGGAGTGGCTGTGACCAGCTACTCAGGAACTTAAGATGAACTAAATAAGAGAGCAAGTTATTTGTCTTTCCTTCAAGTAAGCATTCGTGTTTACTAGTCCTTTGCAACTTTATTTTATACACATAGGTGTTTTGTCTGTCTGTATGTCTGAGTACCGTGGACATGCCTGGTGCCTGTACAGGTGAGAAGAGGGTGTGGGAGCCCCTGGAACTGGAGTTGGGGCCACCATGTGGACGCTGGGATCGAACCTGGATCCTCTGGAAGACTGACCAGTGTTCTTAATTAACATCTGAGCCATCTCTCTATCCCCATTTATTGGTCTTTAAGCAGAAGAGCCGGGTGTGTTAGCTCATGCCTGCAATCCCAGCATTCAGGAAGCTAGAAAAACTGCAAGTTCAAAGCCAACCCGGGGCACAGAGACCCTTTGTCAAAAAAGTAAACAATAAAGGGTGAAAGAATGTTGGAGGGGGGTGACTCCTCCCATAGCTCAGACAACCCCTTTTAATGTCTGAAAAGCACAAGTGTAGAGAGCTGAAACTAGCACAAAGTTAAATTATGAAGATACCGCCCTCTATCTGTGGTTTCCTCCCTTATCTAACTCCTGCATCCATGGCAGAGTTTTGATACTTCATATCAGAAAACTAAAGATGCTGGCCAGGCATGGTGGTGTGTGCCTCTAATCCCAGGGCTCGGGAGGCAGACACTCAGGAGGCAAGGGCAGGAGGGTCTCTGTGAGTTCAAGGTCAGTCTGGTCTACACAGAGTCTACCAGGTCAGCTAGGGTTACATAGTTTAAAAAAAAAAAAAAAGAAGAGGTGGAGGAGGAAAGAAAGAAGGAAGGAGGGAAGGAACTTAAGAAAAAAAGTACTTTAATAAATATATATGTAAACAAATGTTACAAAGTCATTAAAATATACATTGTTACTAATGTTCATAAAATGGCTACCTTAAAACAGAAAAGAGAACAACAAAGTATTATTATTTTAATTATTAGTTGATACTGTTTTACAGAGCTTGGATTAAAACCACAAAGTATTATTATTTTAATTATTAGTTGTTACTATTTTACAGAGTTTTGGGATCAAAACCAGGGGGCCCGGTGCAATGCTATTTTTGGTACGTGATCACAAATGCTTGAGAAAAGTCAGAAAAGGAATGTACCGAATAGCTAACTTGAGAGAAGACTTCCACTTCTAACTTACATACCTTCAGACATGCAAGTGAGGTAGTTCCCATGTCTAAAGTGGGAACAACGTGGCTGCTGTGAATAAGTAGTAAGAATGTGTGGCCAATGCTGAAAAGGATGGGTGGATTGCCAGGTGGAGTGGCCCACGCCTTTAATCCCAGGCAGAGGCAGGGTGATCTCAGTGAGTCTGAGGCCAGCCTGGTCTACAGAGTGAGATTCTGTGCCAAAAGTACAATAAGGGTTGGGGATTTAGCTCAGTGTTAGAGCGCTTGCCTGGCCAGCGCAAGGCCCTGGGTTCGATCCTCAGCTCAAAAAAAAAAAAAAGTAAAATAAAATAAACACACTAAATAACTGCTGTCAGTAAAGTGTTATTTGAGTGGCTGCCATGATTGTCACTCTTCATTAGTTCAACAAATGCTTCGCAAACACTCGTGTGTGCCAGGCATTGTACTTGACACTAAGAATAGAATGATGTCTAAAAGTAACAATAACAACAACAAATATCCCTGTTGTTCCAGAGCTTTAATCTAGTGGGAGGAGATCTTGACATTAAAAACAAGTTTTGCTGTGCTCAGTGAATAGCGTGGTGAAGAAAGACAGCAAGGATAGTGAGCAGTAGTGGGCTGAGGGATGTGAGACAATGCAGGCTTGTGAGGCAAAGCCACCTGTGGTAGTCTTGGTTGTCATCAACTTGACTATATCTGCCTGGAATCAACGAGAATGCAAGCTGCTGGGCAATTCCGTAAGGGGATTTCTCGATCGGTCTATTTTTAAGTAGTAAATTCCACCCTAAATGTGGGAGACACCTTTTGGTGACAGCCCCAAGACACAGATAGGAAAGGAGGAAACTGTTCTTGGTCTGCTTGCCCTCGCTGGCAACTCATCCAACCTGTTCCTGCGGCCTTCTTTTGCGGGTTATGGAGGCAGCTTCTTTGGCTTTCAGGCCTTCTCTAGCACCAGACTGGCACGGTGAGACAGAGAAAGCCTTGTAGACTGAGCAACTAGGGGATTCTCATCCCCTCCAGTTGAGAGTCATTGTTGGACTACCTGGACCCTACTGTGTGAGCCAATCTAATAAATCCCCCTTTCTAGGCAAGGAACGTAACATGTTCAGAAAACGATGTTAGACTAACTGACTAATTTAAAAGTGACTTGGTGACAGAGTCAAAGAGGATTGGCTGGCACGGAAGGGCCCTTCAGGAATCTTACTCATGAAGGCCTCCCTACCCACTCCTACGGAGGAGAATGGGGGCTTGAATCAGGGTAGTTGTGGTCAACACGAGTGCCGGCCAGGTTCTAGAAATACTAGAGTAGAACCAACAGGATTTGATGATGAATTACGTAAGAGCTATGTAAGAATGACCTGAAAGTTTAAGCTTCTGGAAGGATGGATTCATCGTTTATTTAGCTATGGGGGTGTGACACTTTTTTACACATTTAGTAAGAGTATCTATTAATACATCTATTCAGTAGAGATATCCAGTAGACAGCCAGGTATTCGATTATGGGGAGACAAACAAGTCATCAACCCTTAAAGCCTTGTGTAACTGAAAGGCCCTGGTCAGTCTGGGGTTTTGGAAGTAAACAGAAGTAACAAGTAAGTGTAGCATGGAGAAATCCATGCACGGACAGCTGCAGGACTGAAGTCGCTAATCAGTTATTTGACAAATCATTTTCGCCAAGATTTTCTTCCCTGCCCCAGTTAGAGAGAGAGAGATCTTAAAAGAAGTTTCTGGCTCAAAACTTAAGTTTTAAGTATGATTGCTGTGAAAAGGTAGATGAAATGTGAATTTCCTCAATGGGGATGCTGTTTCGAGAAAGTGTCTCCCTGGCTAGCCTAGAACTCGTTTTGTAGACCAGGGTAGCCTAGAATTCAGAGACCCGACTCCTTTGCCTCCCGACTGCTGGGAGCGCCACCACGCCCCTGGTGGGGTTATTTAAGGCTCCAGACCGAAGCTCAGGTCCCCGCGTGTGAACACAGCGGTGGCGCACGCAGGCTCAGTGACATCGGACTGGGCAGCCGCGGACTGTGGGCGGGGCCAGGAACCACTGAGGTCGGGTCTGACCAGTGGGCGGAAGTGCCGCTTCCTCGGCCTCCCGTTCGAGCCCCTCCGTGGGGAGATGCTCTTAGTTCCGCGTACCATGAGCATCCATAATGCCACACTCACCCAGAGCCGAGACTACCGCACTGCCGACACCCGGGGACTGGATGCGTCCACAGCTCAGGTCTCCCCCGCAGAAGAGAGACTAAAGAGAACGGTGCGATCTTTGAACCCTTCCCCAGGGAAGCCGGCTAGCGCTCTGCGGGCAGGCGCCTGCGCGTGAAGACGCGAGTCCCGGAAGCAGGAAGTTCGTCGTTTCTTGCTTAGGACGGGGCTTGATGTCTGGAGCTGCAAAGGGATACTTTGACCCTTCAGGTGGACCCTCCAAGTGCTTCCTGGTCCGGGTTTTTATTCTTAATACTTCTCCATCCCGGACCCATTGTCCTCCCGGGCGCTGGGGCTGTGGGAGTGCTACAGGACCAGCAAGGAATGTCAGCCAGCAAGCTCCGAAACACATCTTTGTCAGCCGGAGCCACGACTTTACCTAACTCCCAAGAGTCAAGAGCAGAAACATGCAATAGCTTATATAGGGTAGGCGGTATTGTCATCTTTTCTATACGTCACCCGTGCCTACTCCAACGAGATTTTCTCTGAAGCTAATCAAATTTTACAGAAGCCACGGCTGCAGGTTTCTAGTTAGAACGTTGTCTCTTTAGCAAACAGAATTTGGTGTGAACTACGGGGATATGGGTGGCAGTCTCAAGAGATGTCTGATTTTCCAGAAAAGGGAAATTCCAGGCTTATAAAAGCGGTCAGTAGTTGAAGTTTAACTATGTTAGAAGCAAAACTCTGACATAGTCTGTTTTCTTATTCTTGTTTAACAACTCCTTTCCAAATAAGTGTAAGAAAACAGTTCAGGGTCTCAAGGAAATAGAGACTACCACGCCAACTGACCTTCCTAGACAAGGCAAACTTTACTCTTGATCAAGAGAGCGCTCTCGGAAGAAAAACACAGACAAGACAAGAAGTGCTTTTGGTTTTTATTCTAACTTAGATGGTGACTGTCCCATTGATTAGGGTCCTACTTCATAGTCTTAATTCAGCTAGTCTGAAAACAGTTGGCACATAGAAAATGGAAGAAGGGAAAGGGTCACACTTCTCAATCAAATAGAGCAGTTGGCCTTTTGCGTAAACAAAGGTTTAACTGGGTGGGTGGAGGAGTGTAAGACATTGCATAAAAGTCTTACAAAGTGGGGGAGTTAAAAAGTTTTGAATTCCTTGTTCTAAACACATGTTTTATAGTATTTGCTAGGAACCACATTTGATGTCTCTTCCAGTGGACTTGTTAATCATATGAAAATGGGAAGCTTGCTTTTGTCCTTACTGCAGGAGCTCTGCAGGCAGTGTTTAATGGAGCCAACGTAGGTCTGCTGGAGCGATTTTTAATCTGTGCCCATGTGTCTAGAGGTGAATTGGGCAGTGATGTCGATAACTACAAATTCTAGGTTTTTAGAACCTTCCCATTTGTGGCGATTCTTGTCTCAGAACCATCAAGCAGTACGGCATTAGAGACATCTGCATGTGGATTGATGTTGACCGCCCTGGCTTGTAACCAAGCTGGGAAGTGGATGAAAAAATAAAAAAAGGAGGAACTTGACTGCTCCTACGTATGGTGGAGAAGGTTCATTATGGAAAAAAGGGAGAGCATAGCCAGAGGCAGAAATATCTGGGAGAGTCCAGAGTGAACATGACTCTGAGCAGGGCCATGAGAGGAGGGGGAGGGAAGAGAGGACAGGAGAGGCCAACCAAGAAGAGCAGTCTGGGTCAAGAGACTGGCATAGCCAAAATGGCTGAGTTATGTAGGGGCCAGAGGGGAGTGTGTGTGTGTGTGTGTGTGTGTGTGTGTGTGTGTATGTGTGTGTGTGTGTAGAGAATTAAAGCCCAGCCCAGTACTTGCTAGGCAAGCGCTCTATCACTGAGCTAAATCCCCAACCCCATGAACATATTTTTTTAAAAAGATTTTTCTTCCACTAGACGGTGGTGGCACACGCCTTTAATCCCAGAACTCTGGAGGCAGAGCCAAGTGGATCTCTGTGAGTTCCAGGCCAGTCTGGTCTACAGAGTGAGATCCAGGGCAGGCACCAAACTACACAGAGATATCCTGTCTCAGTAAACCAAACCAAACAAAACAAAACAAAACAACAACAACAACAAAACTTCCTTATCCAACTATATGCAACACACTTTTATCTTTTTTTCATTTTAGAAATGGCTTGTAAACATTTGCCATTCATTGATGGTAGATGTCACTGCTACCTTTCAGGACAACAACAAAAACCTCAAAGATAATGCTTCAAAGCAGCTCGCTAGCTCCATCTTGGATGTTTTGTGTTTTTGCCAGTTCAGTTGGACAATGACGTTTTCCTCCAGCTTTTTCAGATGGAAGTTTTGGAGTAGAGCAGTTGTGAGAGAGGAATTGCAGTAGTATACTTCCCACCCCACCCCACACTTAGCAATGTCTGATTGCATTTTGGGTTGTCCCACGTTTAAAGATGCAACTGCTTGCTATCCAGTATGAAATGCTGTTCTGCTTCCTGCAAAGCAGATTTCTCTATGGCAAAAAAGTTGCTAGTTTGAAATGATATGATGAACCAGCCTGCCTCTATCTTAGGACTAAGATATCTTACAGTAAAGACAAACTAGGCTCATTCCTGTTTATGATTAAACCTCTGTTTCTCAAGGATTGTGCTATGCCCCACCTGTAATCTTAACTACAAAGGGTTCTGTACTGCCTGTTCCAGGGAAGGACAACCATATCTTTGTTTCAAACCATCTTGCAAACCTACCTTTGTTTGAAAAGGTTATTTTGACTACCTATTGTAGTCATACTTTTTCACTGGGACTATCAGCTCCCCAATAATGACATAGAGACATATTATTAATTATGAAAGCTCGGCTGAAAGCTTAGGCGTGTTTCTTCCTAGCTCTTATAACTTAAATTAACATATCTTTTAATCTAAGTTCTTTTATGTGGCAGTTACCTTTACTCTGTACTACCCATGCTGCTTCTTCTGTATTTCCTGGCATCTCCACCCTTCTTCCCAGTATCCTCTGTGCCTGGAAATCCTGCCTAGCTATTGGTGTTCAGCTTTTTATTAAACCAATTTGAGTGACCCATCTTCACAGTGTACAAAAAGATTATTCCACAATAACCTATGACTACCTTGTTACTAGGTTTTCGCCCTCCCCATAATAAGTTTCTCTGCTGGTGCAGTAAGCCAGATCAAGCTGAATTGAAAAAGCATAACAGGTATATTGAACACAGCAACTCCTGGGTGAGTTCTCCAGTCCCAGAGATTGAGGCCAGAGAAGTCCTGCACACACACAGACTAAAGCAGGGAGATCTTATAGGTTGTAGGTGAGGGGTGATGATGTGTCTGCCACAGCTGGGTTCTTGCCCAAGTACAGTCAAAAGCTGAATGGTTTGGTGGGAACTTGAATGGCAGGCAACTTCAGGAGAGGAGGCTGCAACAGCCACCAGGAATGAGGAACTGGGCTTTCTGGTGCCTTCCCTTTGCTCAGAGACTCTCTGAGCAGGTGGGGTGTGGAGAGAGAGAGGGAGATCGAGAGCAAGAGGGAGGGAGGGAAAGAGGGAGAGAGAGAGAGAGAGAGAGAGAGAGAGAGAGAGAGAGAGAGAGAGAGAGATGGGGCTTTCTAGACCATGCAGGGGCAAGCTGGCGGGTCTAACCGAATGGTTATGACTGCCTATCATTATGGACCACCTTGCAAACAAGTGTTTGTTTCAGGAAGTTGTTATGACTAACTTGTTATGCTTACATTCTGCTTTTGTAACCCCACCAGTTGGCCTGCCAGATCCCCCATTTGGAAGCTCCCTACCCCTGAGCTATAAAGACTTTGTCTCCCTCACATCAATGCTGAATCTCAAACCCCACTTTAGGGGGGGAGGCAGCCTGTATACATAAATAAAAATGGGTCAGTGGTCTTTCTCCTCAAATCTTTGGGATTAATAGATAGTATTAAAAAATTGATCTAGGTGTAAGCTCCAAAGGAAACTCCAATTCCCTAAACTCCAAGAGGCAGAAATGAGCTCATTCAGAAATGATCTTAATTTTGACTATTTCTAGTGGTTAGACAAAAGCCAGCATTCCTCAGGAACCTGTGAAGCTGGTTCCCCTCTGGCAGAAGGACAGATGGCTGCCTGTGCTGCCTCTTAGCTTATCAAAGCTCATGCTGGCCTTCAGGCCCCCTTAGTTACACATTTTAAAGTCCACAAAGTCCATGATTCTCCCTGAACTCAAAGACAGCCCTGGCCATGTTCAGTCTACTTTCCCTCTCTGCTCTGGACTCTTCCAGATGCCGTGGACTGTTCTCTCTCTTAAAGCTACAGTTAAAAAAATCTTTTCCTTAACTATATCATGGAGTGGTCGTGTTGTCAGTTTATACACCAGGAACCATTGCAAATATTTTATCATGCCAGCTTTGTCACAGATTATTTGTCACAGGGCTGGAAAGGTGACTTAGCAGTTAAGAGCACTAGCATGGCAGCTCACAACTGTCTGTAACACACATTTGGTGAGATCTAGAACTTAACATGGTTCAAACCAAACAGTAAGCAAATTTTTCTTTCAGTATATTGCTTTACATTTATTTATATTTCTATTTACACTTTTTAAAAAAAAGATTTATTTATTTATTATACAGTGTTCTGTCTGCATGTGTCCTGGCAGGCCAGAAGAGGGCACCAGATCTCATTACAGGTGGTTGTGAACCACCATGTGGTAACTGGGAATTGAACTCAGGACCTCTGGAAGAGCAGTCGGTGCTCTTAACCTCTGAGCCATCGCTCCAGCCTCCCTGTGAACATCTTATCTCTCCTGTAAAAAGGACCTCAAGAAGCTGTCTTCACTTTCTCTCCTATTCTCCAGATTCCCTAGCCCTGTCCATGTCCAGCCTACTTTTTCTGTCTACTCTAGGCTCTTCCAGATGCCTTGGAATATTTTCTCTCCTTTATTCACAATAAAAACCTTCCCCCTAATGGATCAGCAGTTTCAGTGGTTTCTTTACCTCGCCCCCTTGCGAGCACAATCAACTGTTATTTTATTGTACTGCTTACTTCTCCTGTTTTGCTACTGATGTCCACATGTAATTTTCTCAGTGATTATGGTCTCTTTTGAGGTCTGTTTAATTCGTGTTACAGAGGCTTGGTATAAAGTGCAAACTTACTATTTTTTCATCAGCGAACAGTAAATATTCAGAATAGTTTATACTGCAACATATTCTTTTAATTCCTTATTTTGGTTTATGATACAGCAAGGTGAAGGCTGAGTTAGGAAGGATCATTAAGTCTGGGGACTGTCCTGGCTTCTTAGAAATGTCTTGTATCCAAAAAAAAAAAATGATGATGATGATGAAATTCACTCGTAAGCCTCAAGAGATGGCTTAGTAGGGAAAAGGTGTTTGCCACCAAGCCTGAAGTCACCCTGGGGGTTACACAGTAGCGTAGCTAGCACCAACTCTAGAAAGTTGTCCTTGGACTGGCAGACAGGCAGTCATACTCAAAATGAACACAACTTATGTATTTACCTATTATTACTTTATTTCTTTTTTTTTTTTTAAGATTTATTTATTTATTATGTATACAGAAGAGGCCACCAGATCTCATTACAGATGGTTGTGAGGCACCATGTGGTTGCTGGGAATTGAACTCAGGACCTCTGGAAGAAGAGTCGGTGCCCTTAACCTCTGAGCCATCTCTCCAGGCCCTATTTTCTTTGTTTTTCAAGGCAGGGTTTCTCTGTGTAGTCCTGCCTGTCCTGGAACCCTCTTCCTCTGTGGACCAGGTTGACCTCGAACTCCGTTTGCCTCGAAATCCGTTTGCCTTTGCCTCCCCAGTGCTGGGATTAAAGGCGTGCGCCATTACGCCCGGAAAATACAATTTTAAAAGAGAATTACTGTTGCCGCTTACCTATTTTTATCTGGACAAGGCGCGGAAAGGCGATTTCAAGGCAATTTACAAGCTCAATTTTAGAAGTGCATGGGACAGAATTAAGGGGAAACGAGAGGCGTTTGCACGTTGCTCTTGGCCATCCCGCAGAAGTAACGTATTTAAGAGAGGTAACCGTGCAGGACCTTCCGAGCCGCAGACCACCGCCCGACCCCCACTCCCTACAGCGGCTTTAAACAACTCCATAGCAACCTCAGCCCCACCACCTTGACAGGCAGCCGTCCGCGCACGCGCGCGGATCCGGGGGCGTCGGAAACGCTCCCCTGGGCCGAGCCCTTTCCCACAATGCCGCGTTCCGGAAGTTGCCTCTCGTGAAAGGTGACTGGCTCGGCGGTGTAGCTCTCTCGTCGTCACCAGGAGGAAGCGGAGCTGGCAGCCGGCTCCGGACCCGTCGCGGAAGGCAGTTATGGGCGCCGTCGTCCCGGGTGAGGACTGGTCGTCGCCGCTCGCCCGTCCCGTCCGCCACGCCGCCGCTCTCGGCTCCCCGGGCCGCCGGGGCCGCGGCCTCCTGGGCTGCGAGTGCTGTCAGTCCCGGGGGCGGCCGGTGACTCGCGGGGCCGCCGCCGCCGCCGCGGCCCTGGGTCCCCAGCCGGCCCCGCGGTCACCGAGCAGTTGGTAGGGCCGGCGGGTGCCGGGAAGGTGGCCGGGGTGGGGGTGAGGGCTGGCGTGCGTGCGTGCGGGCGTGCGGGCGAGCGCCCGGTGACACCATGTGGTTTGTGAGCGCGGCTGGCGCGGTCACCCGTGGGTGACAGCGTTTGCCCACCCTTGCAAGCCACGTTTTTAGAGAGACCGGCCGACAAGGCTTCCTCCCCCGCCGCGCTTGTGATGGCAGAGGAAGAGCCGGCAGGGCAGAGGGGACGAGAGTAGTTCTGATTTCAGTGCCGCATGCAGTCGCGAGCGAGTCATCGGTCCACGATGCCCCTTCTTATCTGGAAACTCACCCGGTCATAGTCCGACGGAGGACTAATGCTCTCTAGCACCCTTCCCCACGACCCATCTGTTGTCCTCATAGCTGTCAGAATTTTACGGTTGCTCCTTTCGGGAGCATCGACCGACTCCTCCGGTCCACTGCTTGCCGTAATTAAAAACTGTCTCTCAAGTTTTCCTTTGCTGACTCAAAGGAAAAGGCAGTCCTTAAACCAGATTTTCTGGTGCTGCTTTCACAACTGTAGGCTCATGACTCGATTGTTTGTCTACCTTTTTCCTTTTCACCAGGAGGAGGTTCTTCTCGTCTCAGGATCTATTCGTGTTTTGTTGTCTGTTTAGTTTTTTTTTGTTTTTGTTTTTTGTTAGTTTTTTGAGATAGCCTCGCTGTGTAGCTCTGGCTGGCCTGGAACTTTCTAACTGCCTGCTTTGCCTTAGGAGTGCTGTGATTAAAGGTGTGTGCCTTCGTGCCCAGGCTTAGATACTATGATGTATTAACGCAGGAAGTTTTTCTTGAGGACCTACTATATATTGACCGAATGCTATAGGCAACAGAAGTGCTGCCCAGAACCGGTTCTTTCTCCTAAAATTTCAAATTGCAAAGAGAAAAACAGCGTGGTCAGATTATATATTTGAAAAGCAATTAACTGTAGTAGAGAAACGAGTAAAGGAACAAGGATAATGCACGTTTTGTTTTGTTTTGTTTTCAAGACAGGGTTTCTCTGTAGCTTTGGAGCCTGTCCTGGAACTTGCTCTGTAGACCAGACTGGCCGCAAACTCAGAGATCCGCCTGCCTCTGCCTCCTGAGTGCTGGGATTAAAGGCTTGTGCCCCCTCCCTTTTTCTAAAAGCTGTTACTGAAGTGATGGGGACAAGGAAGTACTGAAGAGATAATCTTGGTCGAAAGGAAAAGGAGTTGTGGTCTCAGAACCCAAAGAACTGAATTGTAGCATCTCTTGCTACCTTGGTCTGTCACCATTTTGTTTCTGAATTTCTTCCTTTAGTGAATATCCTCATTTAAAATATTGTGGGGGTTGGGGATTTAGCTCAGTGGTAGAGCGCTTGCCTAGCAAGTGCAAGGCCCTGGGTTCGGTCCTCAGCTCTGAAAAAAAAAAAAATTTTTTTTGTGAAAATCAGATATGATAGTTTTGGAAGGGCACTATCTAATTAGGATTCATTAATTGTATGAGAGTCAGTATTGCTAGTGTATTGGAGCCAAATTAAAAGTACCAGACAAGTACCAGAGTATAAACTTGGACATTTGGCTTTTTAATGAGTTCATTAAAGTGGTGTGATACAAATGACATTTGAAGGTGAAGGTTGCACTAATGTAGTACATATTAGAGGGGGTTAGATTGGAGAGGAGAACTTGGATACTTTTTTTTTTTTTTAAAGAGGACTGTATTTTATATAGCAATTTATTTATATTTATGGCAGTGTCTCAATATATCCCAGGCTAGCATCATGCTCAGTATGTAATAGTTGAGAATAACCTTGAATTCTTTTTTTTGGAGACAGGGGTTTCTCTCTATAACAGTTCTGGCTGTCTTGGAACTCTCTTTGTAGACCAGGCTAGCCTCAAACTCATAGAGATCACCTGCCTCTACCTCCCAAGTGCTGGGAGTAAAGGCGGGTGCCACACCACCCGGCTGACCTTGAATTCTTGACATTCCTACCTGTGCCTTCTGAATGGTAGGATTGCTGGTGTGTTCCACTATACCTGGTGTGTGTGGTGCTGAAGATTGAGCCAGAACTTTGTGTATGGTAGGCAATCATTCTACACACTGAGCTACAGCTTTAGCTCCCATCAAAAAAGAATTTTTTTTCCCAATATTTTAGATGATTCTTGGTAAAGGAAGGGTAACTGTCTTAGTCCAGTAGTTGCCTAGCATTTTGCCCAGCATATACAAGGCTTCGATTTGTATCCAGCACTGAGACAATAAGCTGGATGAAGATTTTCCTTGAACGAGATAATTACTTCACTTATACAGATGTCTTGAATACCCTTAATAACACTATCTCATCAAGAGCTGAAGGAATATTTCTAAGACTTTATGCCAGGATGGTGATGAAAGCTAAGATTAGAATTAACTGGAAGTAGGGCTGGGTTGTAGTTTAGTGGTAGAACACCTATAAGAAAGAATTAAATGCAAGTGTTTTCTGCAGACACTACTTACCATTTGTGCAACTAAACGTTTAATATGCATCTGTCATTGAGTTTTAGCCTTAATAAAATACAGCTCAAAAATCAATATTTCAAGATAGACTTGTAAATTCTTTTTAACACTCTTAATATTTTCCAATTTTGAAATTTCAACTAAAAAGGCAAAGATTATTGTGTAGTTATATTAGCCATAAACTTCCAAATTGGGTTTGTTGGTGACATAATGTAAATAGGCAGTCAATCCTCATTCATACCCAGATGACAGGCTAGTACAGAGAATTGTATAATTTTGTTTGTTTTTAAATTATCTTGCAAAATTTCAAACTCTGTTAGTGGATTATTTTCAGAACAGTAATTATGTAGTGAGGAGTTGACTATCTTTTAATGTTAGACATTGAAGCATTTCAAGATAGGTGTAGCCGTGTGTTGGTGACACATGCCTGTAATACCAGCACTTGGGGGGCAGAGCCAGGTGGATCTCTGTGAATTTGAGGCCAGCCTGAACTATAGAGTGAGTTCCAGGAAAGATGCAAAGCTACACAGAGAAACCCTGTCTTGAAAAACAAAAACAAAAACAAAAACAAACAAAAAAAATAGGTGTAAAAAGATTGGGACCCTTGACCTTTACATTTGTAAAAAAAAAAAAAAAAAACCCTAACTTTGTCATCTGAAAAACAGGATGATACTGTGTATTCTATGCACATAAGAATTATTATTAAAAGTTTGATGGTATATCCCAGTGGTGTTTCTGAGTTGTAAAGTGCAGTAGACATGCAAAGCATTGAGTGTGGCTTAGTTAAATTTTATCTTCTAAACCATACAAGTCATTTTTTTCTTTCATATTTTATCTTTTTGTTTTTAGTCAAGCTGAGTTAATCTTGTTTTCTAGATTGTAATTTTGTGTCAGTGAACAATCCATGAAGTGCCAACATGGGAAAGAAACGAACAAAGGGGAAAAGTATTCCAGTTAAGGCTTCCTCTGAATCTGCAGGTATATTTTACCATTTGTTGTTAAAGCCTGATATGAATTTTCTGTTAAATTTATTTTTATGTGTACTGTGTAAGTGGAGTATCTCTGTGTCTCTGCAGCCGCTCTCAAATAACCATTCAGAGACTTAAGTATAAATGCTCAGCCAATAGCTCAGGCTTGTTAGTAGCTAACTCAAAATAACCCATATTTCTTATCTGTGCACTGTCATGTGACTCAATAACCTTTTTTCAATATGACAAGTTCATCTCTTCTCCACGTCTCCTCCCAATTCTGAGAGAGTCCTCCTCTCCTTCACACTCTCTCTTTTCTATAAGTCCCTCCTAATCTCTGCCTATCCAGCTATTGGCCAGTCAGCTTCTTTATTAACCCAATCACAGTGACACATATTCACAGGGTATAAAGGAACATTCCACAGTACTGTGTGCTTTTCCTTGTATGTATATCTGCATGTGTGCATGTAGTGCTCACAGAGGCCAGAAGAGGGCATTATATCCCCTGTATTAGACGGTTGTGAGCCACTATGTAAGTGCTAGGACTCAAACCCAGACCTCTTAGAAGAATAGCCATTGCCCTTAACTGCTGAATTGTTTCTCCAGTCCCGTCGACGATGTGTAAGTTATGTATCTATTGTTATGTAGTCAGGGTTTAACTATTTATTATTTTTATTATATGTACTTCCCCCTTGTATGTCAGTGCACCATGTGCATTGCAGTGCTTGTAAAGGCCAGAAGAGGGTATCAGAGCCTCTGGAATTGTAGATAGTGGTGGTTGTGCCATGTAGGGGCTGGAATTGGAACCAGGTCCTTTGGAAGAGCAACTGGTACTCTGAACCACTGAGCTTGCTTTCCAGCCCTATTTATTTATTTTTTTAAATATTTAGTTTTATGTGAATGGGTCTTTTTACTGCATGTATGCTTTATGTGCCACATCTGGAGAGTGCCTGTGGAGGTCAGAAGAAAGTATTGGATCCTTGGAAGCTAGAATTAGACATGTTTGTGAGCCACCATGTAGGTGCTAGGATTGGAACCACAGTTCTTCTAGAAGAGCAGCCACTGAGCTTAACCATTGAACCATCTCTCCAGCCCATTTCTTTTAAGACACAGTCTCACTATGTAGCTCTGACTGGTCTTGAACTCACTGAGGTCTGCTTGCCTTTGCCTCCCAGGTGCTAAGATTAATGCACGCACAACCAAACCCAACTTAGATTTTACTGTTATTGTATGTGTGTATGGTATGTATGTGTGGAGGGTTAGTGCCTCTGTGCCTAGTATGAATGTGGAGGTCAGAGGACAACTTTCAGGAATAGCTTCTCTCCTGCACATCAGTCTTGCACATCAGGCTGGCCCTATTTTAATATTTGTTGTATGTGTCATTTGCCTTCTATATTCACCTTTTTAAAATATTATATTCTGTTAATGGGTTTTTTGCTGGCATATGTGCTATCATCATGATGTCTTATTGATATAAAGGACCATGACTGCATATGTTATAATTCATTTAGCTTTTCCTTTACTGTTACAAATGTAGAATTCTTTTTAACTTCTGGTGTTATCAGTGGAACAATAATGGTCCCTAATAGCATTGCTGGGCGGTGGTGATGCATGCCTTTAATCCCAGCACTCAGAAGGCAGAGGCAGGCGGATCTCTGTGAGTTCGAGGCCAGCTTGGGCTACAGAGTGAGTTCCAGGATAGGCTCCAATGCTGCAGAGAAACCCTCAAAACAAAACAACAACAACAAAAAACAATGGTCCCTAGTAGGATAATAAAGTGTCTATTTTCCTGAACATTTGCCAGTTTTGGACAGTATCAATTGAAAAACTCTTTGCTTATTTGATGCTTTGAAGGATTGTTCTTCTCTCCTCCCCCTAATCTCTGCTTCTTTCCTGGGTTTCAGTGGTTTTTCTCCATAACCTTATTTGTGTTTGTGTTAACTTCTTGATGTGTGTTCATTGGACAGGAAGCTAGTTGTGCTACTTGATTTGTTTCTGAGGCTCTAGCTTCCATCAAACAACTCAAACCCTTCATTCCAAAGCCCTTTATTGACTTGTCCTAACCTGACTTCCAGTCTCAAATCTGGCAGTACAATGTATGACACTGTCATTTAGGGAGTTAGCACACACTTTTTCTTTTCTTTCTTTTTTTTTTTTTTTTTTACACATTTTTACATGCCAATTAGTCTTTTCAGTTAACATTTATTTATTCATCCATCCATCTATCCATCCATCCATCTATTTATTTATGTATTTATTTATTTGAGATGGGGTCTTTTTATATAGTTTTTGCTGGCCTGGAACTCCATGTTTAGGCTGACCTAAACTCAATGCTGGAATTAAAAGGTATACACCGTCAGTCTGGTTGCCTTTCACTATTTGAGGACAGTTTTCAGTGTAAGGTATGAGGTAAAAAGACGACTCCAAATTCTGGTGTAGTCTTCTAGTAGTTATTTGCTCTTACATACTTAGTTTTCTCATTGTCATTAGGAATAGTAGTGTCTTCCTTCTAGGTAATTATGAGGATTAAATGAGATGAATATATATATATAAAACAATTTATAGGATGTGTTTAATCAATATCAGAGACTTTGATTACTGTAAATATCTTTTAGTACTTTGTTTTATCTACCTCTTGAAATTTTTGTGTCATTAGACTTTCCTTCTGCGTCAGATAGTCGGTTTGAGAAGTTCGTAGGCATTGCCTTAGTTTCTGTTCCTGATGGAATGAGCTGCCCAAGAAGGAAGAGGTGTGGCTTGGTTACATTTAGGTTCTCTGGGAACTAACGTAGTCTCTGGCCTGTAATGGGTATGTTATGGAATGAGTGAAGAACCTCTTTTCCTGTCCTTCAAAGGTTAACAAAATAGATATATGATAGATATATGATAACAGGCCTTACTTTTTTTTAAAAAAAAACATTTTTATTGATTATTTGTGAATTTCACATAATGCACCCTCATCTTGTAGTCCTTCCAGGTCTAGCCTCCACCTTTCTGGCCTCCCCTCCAAAAAGATTTTTAAAAATTCCAATCTGTGTTGTCCACTGGAGCATGGCCAAACTCCTGGTGGCCAGTCCCTTAAAGAAAAGTGAGTCATTCCCCACATTCCTGCCAGTAGCATTTATTATGGAGAGCTACACTTAAACATCCTTATTACAATTTTTTTCCTTTTTTTAAAAAAAAAATTTTTTTTGAATGCTGAATGCTGTTTATTGAAGGAGGGAGGAGGTCTTAAATACAGGCTTACAGTACAATGGGAGAACCCCGGAGGATAGAAGTTCGCTTCCGATGTTTTACAATCTTGCATCTAAGTTGTTAATGCCCAATATGCAGGATACACAGACAAGGAACTTCCCTTAAGCATTCAAGAAGGTGGAATCTTGCAGGGAATTAGCATAGGGAGGATATCAAGGTCAAGTTCAGCCAGCAAGGCAGCAGTTACCCAAGATGGAACCAGGGCCCTTCAGGTACCCCCCTTTTACTAAAATATGAGCTTCTGACTTAGGTTGCGTGGGACTTCAGCAGGTCACCTTACCTGTCATGGAGACACCTGTCCAGGCCACACAGGTGCTCTATCTTAGGTTGGTGACCACCCCCCAGATATTACCAGTCTCTGAATACTCATTATCATACAGGCTCAATTGTGTGAAAGCTGCAGAGTTAACTGTTGAACAGGCCTTACTTAATGGAAGTAGACAGATAAATGGAAATGACTTTGTAGATGTGGTTATATTTAGGACATCACAACAAAATTTCTGTCCTTGAGAGATGGCTCTTAAGAGTGCTTGCTGTGCAGTCATAAGGACTGGAGTTTGGATTGCAGCACCTCCATAACAAGCCAGGTCTCCACAAATGCTCCAAGAGATCAACACCCTCCTGGCCTCTGGGCTAGCTCTTCATGTACACCCTCCCGTACATATTTGCACATATCCACAGAAATAAATCTTAAAAAAATGAATTTCAAATTTGTGAAAACTCTTTCTCAGAAGAGTTTCAGTGTAGCTCAGTGGTAGTGTTTGTCCAATGTGTGAGGCCCCAACCTCTCCCCCTGTACCACCAAGGGAAACAGGACATAGGAAAGTGCTGCTCTTCCTACTGACATGGTAGTCTCCTTAGGACCATATAGCTCAGTTGATAGAGCCCTACCTTTTTAGCACCGCTACCGCCACTCACAGTTGTCTTTCTCATCTCATCTTGTAACATCAAATGTCAGTCAGGATGCTGAGTGTTCTCATAGTCCGAAAGCTCATTTAGAGGAAATTTAATGTTGAAATTTGTATACATTCAATATTAACAATAAAAAGCCAAGTTTGATCTTATGTATTGTTCTCCCCCCCCCCTTCTTTTTTTTTAAATAGAACCAATGTGTAGACACCTTAGAAAAGGGTTGGAACAAGGTAATTTGAAAAAAGCTTTAGTGAATGTGGAATGGAATATCTGCCAAGACTGTAAGACTGACAATAAAGTGAAAGATAAACCTGAGGAAGAAGCAGAAGACCCTTCAGTTTGGCTGTGTCTTAAATGTGGCCATCAGGTATGTTTGAATTTTAATAAACATGAGATTTTAGAAAGCTCTGAAGTTGGCTTTAGTAGGTCTTATGTAAAAACAGTTTGTCTGGCCAATGGCAGTGGGCATGGGTCATGCATGTTCTCTGGCCAGCTGATTCTGAGACTAAATTTTTATATGTTGGTATTTGGGGAGGGTTCTCTTAGGTACCATGTTGTAACAGTGAGGGAATAGGAGTAGGCAGAGAGAGATGAAGAAACAGTTGCAGCAGAGCATAAGTCCATTGCAGAGTGACTCTGGTCCTTGGGATGTGTCCTGAGTAGAGGAAAGGGACTAGGCCTTTGTGCCCATGCAGAACAGGCCCTTTTCCTGAAGAGAAATTATAATCTTTAAGAAGGCAGCTAGTAGTCAGACCTTTTCGTTGGGACCGCTGTGTAGTTAGAGTTTTCCTGCCTGGCCCATAGTCAGGACAAATCTCTCTCACCCGCCAGTCCCACAGTCGCTCAGACCCAACCAAGAAAACACACAGAGACTTATATTGCTTACAAACTGTATGGCCGTGGCAGGCTGTTTGTTATCTACCTTTTCTATCTTAAATTAACCCATTTCTGTTAGTCTATACTTTGCCACATGGCTTGTGGCTTACCAGTGCCTTTACATGTTGCTTCTCATGGCGGCAGCGGCTGGTGGTGTCTCTCTCCAGCCTTCTACATCCCAGAATTCTCTTCTCTCTTGTCCCGTCTATACTTCCTGCCTGGCCACTGGCCAATCAGAACTTTATTTACACAGAGTGATATCCACAGCACTTCCCCTTTTCTTTTTTTTTTAAAGGAAGGTTTTAACTTTTATATAGTACAATTACATATATATAACAAAATAATTATCAAGCAAGAATTACAGTTACAATATTAAAGAAGATATCTATCTTATATTTGTGAGTCTAAGGTTTTATATCTAACTTATCTTTTATCATAACTGAGGAAATTATAACTATCTAGTCTTTAATCATATCAAAGACCTCAGAAGGATTTAATATTACCTGAGAAACAGGAGAAGGATGTAAGCATTTTTTAGGAGTCTTGTAGGGTAGACAGAGACAGCTGGCAGCCTGGACAGTCACCTAATGTTCCTTTGTAAAGTTGGGGCATTTGTCTTCAGCCCACAGGGCTAGAGTCTCTCGGTCACTTCTCTCAATGTCCTGTAGAATGTCTGGCCATTTTCTCTGCGAAGCAGGAACCTGAAGGACCATTTTGTCAAGCAAAGTTCAGTGGTCACCTTTCTTTGGGTCCTGTATGTCCAGTCGATCAAGCAGTCCAGGCAAGAACAGTTTCTTGCCCAAATGGCTATTTTTGCCAAGGTGAAGATAAGATATGAAGTGTCTTCAATGCCCATCCTCCTCTCTGAAGTAAATTGGTGCTGCCAGGAGCAGACATGTCTCACTGTCCAGAAAGTCTAAATTTTAAAAATATTTTAAATGCCATATTTTGAAGGTCTTTGAAGTATTTGAAGATTACCTATCTATCTGAAATATCTCTATGTATACCTAGAAGACTTAACTAACATGGCTATGAGTGTGATTATCACAGATGATTAATTATTAATCTATTTTTAATTATCCATTTCAATTTAAAATGAGCTATACAAACATAATATCTTAAACACGATTAGAAATATATACACAGTATAACAAAATTAACTAAGTTTGTATCAATAGACTAAAATCTATACCAATGTAAAACATTTTAAACAAGTTGTTGTTCTTTAGAAGTAAGTTCCTTAATCTACCCTTTCATCCTATTATATCTGTATCACTGCTGGCTCCCCAGTAAGACACAGAGACTTTATTAATTATAAAAAATTAGCCATAGTTTAGGTTTACTAACTAGCTCTTACAACTTAAATTAACTCATTTCTATTAATCTACATATTGCCACATGGCTCATGGCTTTACCTGTCCTCCAGCATGTCTTGCTCCCTCTGTGTCTCCTGGTGATCCTGTCTTTCTTCTTCCTAGTGTTTTCTCTGCCCTGAAAATTCTGCCTAGCTATTCACCATTTAGCTTTTTATTAAACCAATCCAAGTGACATTTCTTCACAGTATACAAAAAGGACTATTCTACAACACAGCTCTCTTTCATTGAGGATAATTTGGGGGGGGGGGGGGGGTGGGAGCCCATTTTTGGGTTCCTTGTGGCTTTACCCACCAGGTCCTCATAGAGGATGATTAGAGCCACGGGCCTGAGTGCAGGTGTTTAAAATGGTCTGCACTTGGCTATGCTGGGGGAGGGGGTCTTTTGCTCCACCCCTTGGCATCTCTATAAATACCCTGGGGCAGAGCCAGTCAGGGCCCATTGGAATAGGTTCCAGGCCCTCTCGAGGCTATCCTTTATTTTCTATCTGTTTATCTCCACACTATAAATCCTTCTATGTAATATTTCCTGCTGCTCACACTCAAGAAAACTCTGGGGAGCTGTGGGGTTGGTGGGTAAATGCCCCACAGGTGGGTTAGGTTGCTACCATCATCAAGTTACATTTCAGGCATTTAGAGGAATGAGTACCTTGGTCTTGGAGCCTGATCAGGAATCTGGTAGGTGCATCTCTCTTTCTCTACTTCTTTCTTTCTATCTATCTATCTATCTATCTATCTATCTATCTATCTGCCTGCCTACCTACCTACCTACCTATCTACTACCTACCTACCTACCTACCTACCTACCTAATCTCTCTTGAGACAGGGACTCAATATGTAGCTGGCTGGCCTGGAACTTACTCTGCAGGCCAAGCTTGCCTTAAATTCACAGAGATCTGCTAGCCTTGGCTTCTTCAGTGCTGAGATAAAAGGCTGTGAATCACCATGCCCAACTGATGGCAACTCTATATTAGGAAACTGGACTCCTGGTCAGTCTTACCATGAAAACCACAAGATGAGACAGACAACCAATTTTGTTTGTTTATTTCTGTTTTTTTTTTTTTTTTTTTTTTTTTTTTCCCCCTTCGAGACAGGTTTTTGGTTTTTTCAAGACAAGGTTTCTCTGTGTAGCCCTGGCTGTCCAGGAACTGGCTCTGTAGATCAGGCTAGCCTTGAACTCACAGAGGTCTGCCTGCCCCTGTCTCCCAAGAGCTAGGATTAAAGATTTGCACCAGGCTTTTGCTCCATTTTTTAAAATAAAAATACTTTTAACATAAAAACCAAATATTTTAAGATTTTATTTTTTAAAAGATTTATTTATTATGTATATAGTGTCTGCCTGCATGTGTGCCTGCAGGACAGAAGAGGGCACCAGATGCCATTGCTGGGAATCTTGGGAACTCTGGAAGAGCAGCCAGCACTCTTAGCCTCTGAGCTCTCTGTCCAGTGTATTGTGCGTGTCTGTGTTAGGCATGTGCACCTGAATGCAGGTGTTCATGGAGGCCAGAAGAGGTGGTCACAGCCCTTGGAACTAGGATTAGAGCAATTGTGAGCCACCTGATGTTCTGGGTCTGAACTGGAGAAGCAGTATGCACTCTTTGCGGCTGAGCCATATCAAGCCCACCCTCCATTATTAAAAAGTTGAAAATTATACAGAGATAATTGCAGATTCAAATGTAATTACACTCCTTAAAAATTAGCACACATACTCTTACACATTTTGCCCAATTTTTCCCAGTGGTAATATCTTACAAAATTTAAGTAATACCATAGCTAAAAATTTGACTTTGATAAAAATACATCAACTTTGATTTCCAGTCTTAGTTGTAGGTGTGTGGGGGTGTCTGTGTGGTAGCCATTCTTTCATTGGTGTAGATTCCATGTCACAGTTAAAGTACAGATAGTTTCAGTATCATATAGGTGTGGTGTTTGCCCTTTGTCCAGTCTTTTCAGAGCCCCAAAGTTCTGGAAATTGTGTATGGAGAGGATATAGTTTTTTCTTATAATGGATAAGCTTAGGCGGCTAGTGGAGATGGCTTTTGAAGCAGGGTCCGTGGGTGGGGTTTGTTCAGGTGGCAGTGATGGTAAGGATTCCAAGACTAAAGGAATAACATGAACCAAATTCTACAGTTGTGAAAGTACTGAGTATATTTTAGCCAAAGAAGAGAACATGGGAGTTAACTGGGAAGGAATGTTGGGGGAGGTGTTGTTCAGGAGTTTAGAGAACAATTAATTTTCATGTTGAACAGTACATAAAAAGACTATTCTTTTAGGAACATTAAGCTGAAAAATAAGCATGGGATGGAAGAAGCTGAAGACAACCTTTTCAGTGGCTCTTATGGAGTCCAAAGCAGATCTGATTTATGTGGGTTTGAGTGGGGTATTTGTGGGTGGGTGTGGTGAGTATGGTGGGGACAGAAGCAGAGACTCGTTGCACAAGGCAAATGTACTACCACTGTGTTCATGGGGTTTAATGCAGACAGGAAAGTACAAGTAGTTGGAAAGGAAGAATAATTTTAATGCTAAAGTGTACTTTTCCTTGAATATCCTCAGTTGCCTATGGATATTTAAGTTTAAAAAAAATCAGACTCTGTAGTCTACTTCCCCCTCAGGGTTTCTCTGTGTAGCTTTGCGCCTTTCCTGGAACTCGCTTTGTAGACCAGGCTGGCCTGGAACTCACAGAGATCTGCCTGGCTCTGCCTCCCGAGTGCTGGGATTACAGGGGTGTGAGTGAAGGATGGATCATGTCCCAGTGTACAAGTGGAGGTCAGAAGACAGCTGGAAGGAGTAAGTATTCCCCCAGTAGGTCCTGGAGAATCAAATTCAGGGTTTGAACCATCTTCACCAGCACCTGACACTTTATTTTTAAAATTGTAAGAATGACAAAAGTTTTTGAAGTACTTCTATATTCCCTATGGGTTATGAATTAATTTGGTGAGTTCTGTGGCTTTGATCTTATGATTATTGCTCCCTAGGGCTGTGGCAGAGATTCTCAGGAGCAGCATGCCTTGAAGCACTACTCAACACCAAGATCGGAGCCTCACTATCTGGTGCTAAGTTTGGACAATTGGAGCGTCTGGTGAGCTTCAACTCCTGGGCTGGCTGACTCGAGATTATTCCGAATACTAGAGAATGAACTGTTGGGAAATATTTAAAAGCAAGAAAAGTAAACTCATATTCATTTGTCTTATAGTACTACACAAACACAAAAACAAGTGTATAGAAGACACAGGGATCATCACTCTTTTGTTTCTTTCTCTTGTGGTGATGTTTTCAGATAGGGGCAGCAAGAACAAATTTCAAATAATGAGAATATAGTAAAAAGATAATTAATTTCCACAAAACCATTGTCAGGCCATTATGTTGTGTCTCCTAAATTGTGACATTATTAAAACATTTTTATTTCATTAAAAACCATCTTTACATCATATATTCACTGAATATCATCTGTCACTTGGAAAATTTGATTTTGTTGGCATAAGTCTATTAATATATATATATAATATAATATAAATAATTATATAAAAGACTGTGTATAGTGTAGTGCATGCATGTGTGTGCATTTTGTTTATGTAGAGGCCATAATGGTGTCTATCGCTCATACCTTACAGCCCTGAGACAGTCTTTCTCATTGAAGGGAAGGTTGTTGGTTTTCCTGTGCGTTTGTAACTGGAGTTACAGGCAAATGTAGGCATACTGGGAGTCAAACCCAGATCCTCACACTGGGTAGGAAGTGCTCTTATACACGGAGCCATCTCCCCAGACCAGAAAAGACTTAACTGATTGAGAGTGCAACTCAGCTGCAGAGCACTTGCCTTGCGTGCACGAGACCTGTGCTCCATTCCTAGAACCTCACATGGAGAAAAGACAAGACAAAAACACCCTTTGATTTTAATGATGTGCCTTGAATTTGGAATTTCCATGGTAGTTACATATAGTGTAATTGTAGTGAATTTTATTAATAAATCAGACTTAAATATACACCTAGTTGTATTAAAGAGAACACATTTTTAAGATTTTTTGTTTTGTTTTGTTTTTCAAGACAGAGTTTCTCTGTGTACTTTTGGTGCCTGTCTTGGAGCTCACTCTGTAGATCAGGCTGGCCTCAAACTCACAGAGATCCGCCTGGCTCTGCCTCCCAAGTGCTGGGACTAAAGGCATGTGCCACCACTGCCCGGCTCTCTCTGCATTTCTTAGATCATGTTCATGATGTGTTCCTGTTATATGTGTATGTGCACACGTGTGAGCACTCTTGTGCAGGCCCAGGCTGGCCACAGAGCATGTGGAGGACAGAGGACAACTTTCATCCACTGAGCCATTGGCATCCCTACTTTCCTTATTTTTGGTAGAATAATTAGACAGTTAAACATTGTTGGTTCTCCAGAGTAAATGATCTTGTCTCTCCTCTTGTAGGTGTTACAAGTGTGATGAGGAAGTCAAATACTGTAGTTCAAACCGATTGGGCCAAGTGGTTGATTATGTTAGGAAACAGGCTGGTACTACAGCTCCAAAGCCAGGTAAAACAGTTTGTTTCCTATAGATACAGCAATGCAGAGTTGCCTAGCTGCTTTTATTTATTCACTCATTCATTCCTCTTATTTTTAAGACAGGATCTCTCTTTGTAGTCCTGGCTATTCTGGAATTTTCTATGTAGACTAGGCTGGCCTTGAACTCAGAGAAATCCTCTTGTCTCTGCCCTTTCAAGTGGTGGAATTAAAGATGTACACCAGCAACCCAGCCATTCATTTACTTTTTGAGATCACATTTTTTCTGTGGTAAGGCTGGCCTTGAGTTTGTGAGTCACCTGCCTCAGTCTTCTGTTTACTGGGATTACAGGTGTATGACCTCACATCCGGTTAATTTGTTACCTCTAGTATTGCATATAGTAGGTGATATTAGCTGTGACGCATTTTAACCTGAGAAGCTATTTTTGATGTTACAGTTAAATAGGATGTGAGAAATGATCTACTCATACGTGATTAAAGGACCTAGACTAAGGTCATTGAAGGTCAAAGGAAGTAGGCACTGCTCTCATAACTCTGGCTCAGAACTTACTACAGACCATGTATAAGAGAGAGGTGGGGGAGAGAGAGAGATGGAATCATAAGGATTTTCTTTTTGTTTTCTATTTTTCTTCTACTGAAAGTAGATGGGTTTTTTGGTTTGTTTGTTTTATTTGAGACAGGGTTTCTCTGTGTAGCTTTGCACCTTTCCTGGAACTCACTTGGTAGCCCAGGCTGGCCTCAAATTCACAGAGATCCACCTGGCTCTGCCTCCCGAGTGCTGGGATTAAAGGTATGCGCCACCACCGCCTGGCCAAAAGTAGTTTTTTTTTTTTATCCAATATATTCTGATTACTGTAGTTAATGTTTTCCTGCCTGGTCCACAGTCAGGACAAATCTCTCACCCGCCAGTCCAACAGTCGCTCAGACCCAACCAAGTAAGCACACAGAGACTTATATTACTTATAAACTGTATGGCCATGGCGTGCTTTTTGTTATCTACTTCTTTTATCTTTAATTAACTCTCTTCCCGCCTTCTATTTTCCAGCATTTTCTTTTCTGCTTGTCCCGCCTATACTTCCTGCCTAGCTACTGGCCAATCAGCATTTTATTTATACAGAGTGATATCCACAGCACTTCCCCTTTTCTTTTTTGTTAAAAAAGGAAGGTTAACTTTCACATAGTAAAATTACAGATAACAAAACAATTATCAAACAAGAATTACAGTTACAATATTAAAGAAGATATCCTATCTTATATTTGTGAGTTTAAGGTTTTATATCTAACTTATCTTTTATCATAACTGAGAAAATTATAACTATTTAGTCTTTAACCATATCAAAGACCTTAGAAGAATATAATATTACCTGAGAACCGGGAGAAGGATGTAAGCAACTTTTGGGAGTCTTGTAGGGTAGACAGAGACAGCAGGAAGGCTGAGGGGATAGACTGCCAGCCATGGCCATGACAAGCAACATGTAAAGACATCGGTAAGCCACAAGCCACGTGGCAAAGTATAGATTAATAGAAATGGGTTAATTTAAGATAAGAGAAATAGATAACAAAAAGCCTGCCACGGCCATACAGTTTATAAGTAATATAAGTCTCTTTGTGCTTACTTGGTTGGGTCTGAGTGACTGTGGGACTGGCGGGTGAGAGAGATTTGTCCTGACTCTGGACCAGGCAGGAAAGCTCTAACTACAGATTACAGTTTCCCCTCTTCCAACCGCTAGCCCCTCTAAGATTCTTTTCATATCTCTTCCCATCCAAATCTGCACCCTTTCTCTCTCTCTCTTTTTTTTAAAAGATTTATTATATGTACAATGTTTTGTCTGCATGTGTCCCTGTAGACCAGAAGAGGGCATCAGATCTCATTACAGATGGTTGTGAGCCACCATGTGGTTGCTGGGAATTGAACTCAGAACCTTTGGAAGAGCAGCCAGTGCTCTTAACTGCTGAACCATTTCTTCAGCCCCCTCTTTCTCTCTTTAGAAAACAAACAGAAATCTAAATAATTATAATAAAACAAGCTAAAACAAAAAAAAATGGAAAAGGACAAAACAAACATAAGAAAAGCATCTAAAGGAAAATCACAAACACATATAGATGCAGAAACACACATATTCACATACATAGAAATCTCATAGAAACCACAAAACTAGAAATCATACTAGATAATCAAAGGACCAACCAGTAAGGGGGAAAAACAAGCCCTGATAAAGCATTAGGAAACAAAGAACCTCCCCAATGCTGTGGAGTTCATTTTGTGTTGGCCATGCACTGCTGACATGAGGCTTGCGTTTAGAATGGTTGGCTTGCCCAGTGAGGCTGGTTTTTCATTGTGAGTGGTTATCAATTGGAGATAGCTTCTGGGCTAGGGATGGGGTCATGTGTCCACTCCCACTCTCAGTACTGGGACCCCATGTGGTACAGACCCCTGCAAGCCCCCTGCTCTGGAATCTCAGGAGATTGTGGTGGCTGTGGGTTGCCTGATAGGGAGTTGCTTCTGAGAAGGTCTGGCCACTCTGGATCCCAGGTAGAAAGTGTTTCCAAGTACTGGGAGCTGACTCAAAGGAATAGGGATGGCTAGGGATGGCCTCGAATGGGGGGGGGGGTGCTGAGAGGGTCCACAGGAAGTAGGAAAGCTGAGTGTGCTAGGAAGTCTGTGTAGTCCTCTGGGAATGGGCATGGAGAGGAAGGAGAGGCCAGAGCAGATTGTTTGCTACAAAGCTGGCAAGTAGACTGGGGAATTGGAAGACAGGGAGGGAGAATAAACATCACCTACCTGATCCCCTGGCTATCTTGGCTATTCACTTTGCAGGAAGTGCCTCCTGCTGTTATCAGGCTGAGACAAAGGGATGAAGTGTGGAGACAGGCTGTAGGAGAAGATCTGCCTAGACCCCTGGGAATGGGGGAAGAGAGAACAAGGCCACAGAGATGGTCTGCTACAAAACTGGGGATAAGATTGGGGGATTGAAATTGGAAGGTAGGAAGGATAATGAAGATTGCTTACCTCATTTCTTGACCTGTGTAGGAAACAGATTTCCAGGGAATGCCTATATACTTAACTATACTGTAATTAGTAGTATATTTTGTAATAGAAAAATTTCAGTCTGTTTGTTAAGTAAAACACAAACACACATTTGTTTTTAGACAGATTGTGGTTTGTTGTTTTGAAGACTCTGGTCTCTTGTACCCTGGTTAGTCTGGAACTTCCTAGGCTCACCTGCCTCTGCCTCCCAAATGCTGAGATTAAAGGTGTGTGTCACCATGTTGGGCTAGAGGTAGGGTCTTCTGTGGCCCTTACTGATCTTACATGTAGTCAAGGATGACATTGAGCTTTTCATCCTTCTGTCTTCTCAAGTGCTAGGCTTACAGACATGCACTGCCACTCTTGGGTTTTATGAGGTGCTAGGAATCAAACCTTAGGCTTCATGTATGCTAGGCAGCAGGTACCCTTCTAACTTAAGTCCCTAGCTCCCTTTGTGGTATTTTCTAACAGTCAGGTTCTGAGACACTTCCTGAGAAGTAAATAAATTGGCATGATGTACATCATTTGCTTTAAGTCTTTGTGTTGACAAATATCTTTTTTAAGCTAGTTTATGTCAGAATTGATTTTTGGTTAGTGGAGTTCATTTAAACATATGCTTACATTCTTATTTTGTGTTCTAATTCTACATGGTAATGTATATATTCATGTATAAAGAATATTTATGTAATAAAGGAATGATGTTATACCAAAGCATAAGCTGCTTTTACACTTTTCAGTCTTGTTTATATCATCAATTCTGAAAGTTTGTCACTTCTGTGAGTTTACCACTACTTTTTAAATATCAGTCAAATCGATACTAGTTAAAAAAAAAAACAACAAAAAACTCTAGTACAGTATTCTCAATGAAATGTTACATTTGGCATGGGCATAGTCTATACATTGCCAAATCTTCTTTTTCTCCTTTTTAAATCAGAGAAAGATAATGGACACATTGAACTTGAAAATAAAAAATTAGAAAAAGAGAGTAAAAATGAACAAGAGAGAGAGAAATCGGAAAACATGGCTAAAGAAAATATTCCCATGGACTCTGCTTCCCAGATAACCGTGAAAGGACTCAGTAATTTGGGAAATACTTGTTTCTTCAATGCCGTTATGCAGGTGACAAAGTTATCTTCTTCCCTCAGGCTCTGAAACTTAGAGTTGTATCCTCCCTGTGTAAATTCCTGTATATTCAAAGTAGTGTTTATTGCATGTACCAAAACACTAGTAAGCACTGGTAGTCAGGGAGTTTTCCTTTTGTGTGTGTGTGTGTGTGTGTGTGTGTGTGTGTGTGTGTGTCTGTGTGTCTGTGTGTCTGTTTTCTGAGACAGGGTTTCTCTGTAGCTTTGGAGCCTGTCCTGGACTAGCTCTGTAGACCAGGCTGGCCTCGAACTCACAGAGATCCACCTGCCTCTGCCTCCCGAGTGCTGGGATTACAGGCGTGTGCCACCAATGCCCGGCAAGTCATGGAGTTTTAAGCAGTCATGGCTCCTGCCTTTATGAGGCAAGAGTTTGAATCAGGGAAACATGGGTTGGCCTGGAACAGAGAGAAATATGTAGTCGGAATGATAGCAAGTGGTGGTGAGAATTACTGTTGGGATGTGGGAACGGGTACTTCCGTCCCAGTTATGGAGAAGAAATATGTGCCCTCAAACCTGATTCCATGAGCCACGGAGAGTGAGGAGAAGAGCATGTTGTAATGTTTCCTGTCCTAGGTAGAGAGGTAATGAAGAGTCAGTGTTGGTTGTGGTTTCTGTTTGGGCAAAAGAAACACTTAAGTGTTTGAATGAATGACTTGATTATGTAATTAACTGCCCTTTGTTTCCATCCTGCATTGCAGAATTTGTCCCAAACACCAGTGCTTAGAGAACTACTGAAAGAAGTGAAAATGTCTGGAACAATTGTAAAAATAGAGCCACCTGATCTGGCACTAACAGTATGTATTTGATCCAGTTTAACTTTATTATTTTTATTTTTGAGGCAGGGTCTCCCTTTGAAGCTCTGTTCTGGAATTCACTATGTAGACCATGCTGGAGTTGAACTCACAGAGATCCACCTGCCTCTGTCTCTGCCTCCTGAGTGCTGGGGTTAAAAGCATGCGCCATCACACCCATTTCTTACTCATTTTAAGAAAGGTTCTTGCTATATAGCCCTGGCTGGCCTGACAATCCCAGTCTGACCTCAAATCTTGGCAGGCCTTCTGTCTTATTCTTCCAAGTTCTGAGATTGGAGTTGTATGCCACTATGCTAAGCCAGATTTTTGTTTCTTTACACAAATTGACCCAGGAAGGTGTCTCTGTGGTCAAAATTCCTTGCTGCCAAGCTTGATGATCTGAGTCCAATCCTCGGGACTGACATGGTGGAAGGTGAGAACTCACTCCCCAGATTTTTTTCCTGATTTCTTTCACTTGCCATAAAACATCATGTATACCTATTTCTATACACAAAATAAATGCATGTTAAAAAATAAATAAAAATTGTTTTTTAAGTATCTTCTTGGTAAATATCCATATTCCAAGTTGTTTTAAGGAATTGAAACTCATCTCTGCCCTTTTACTTTGGTTTTATTTCAGCAAAACAATTTAGAATTGATAGCTGTTATAAGGACCTTATGTTTGCTTGCTATGAGCATGCCATGTTTTCTTGTTTGTTTGTTTTGTGTGTGTTCTACTTCCATCTTGGGAATGTTGATAATTGTAAAGCCCAGGCCTGCACTGTTGTTTTTGACATTTTCACTGTGACCTAAGTACTATGTAGTCAAATAAATTTTATCTTCTCCATTTTTTTTCTGTATTGTTCCAATTTTAGTACATGCGCTGCCGAAGCGAGCACATGATTTATTTATTTTATGTGCATTGCATTTTGCCTGCATGTACGTCGATGTCAGATCCCTGGAAGGTAGAGTTATAGGCAGTTGTAAACTGCCATGGGTGCTGGAAATTGAACCCAGGTCCTCTGGAAGAACAGCCAGTGCTCTTAACCGCTGAGCCATCTCTCCAGCCTTCTCCATTTTTGTTTTGCCTCTTCTTTCTTAATTCTTAGGTAATTTCTATCCATTTAAAACTAAGATAGAGCTCAATTTTCCTTTAAAGAGTGTTTATTATCATTTGTATGAGGTGTGTTTGTGTGGTGTGTGTATATATGAGGGGTGTGTGTGTGTGGGGGGGTATGCCGTGGTGTGCATGTGGAGGAGGTCAGAGGACAACTTTGTGGAGTGGATTCTTTTTTTTTTTTTCTTTAATTATGTATTTTGTAGGTATGAGAGAGTTTCAGATCCCATTATAGATGGTTCTGAGCCACCTTGTGGTTGCTGGGAATTGAACTCAGGGCCTTTGAAAGATCACCTAGTGCTCTTAACCTCTAAGCTATCTCTCTGGCCTTCCACCTTCACACAGGTTCTGGGGATTGAGCTCAGGTTGTCAGGCATGCCCAGCAAGTACTTCACCACTGAGCCTTTCCCTGGCCCAGAGCTGAATTTTTTGAACAGAAAGTTTTTTTTATCTCTTGGTGTTTATTTCAGATGTTTACATTGGGTAGCTCCACCAATATCATTGGCTTGTTATATTCTAATGTTTGAGTAAAGTAACTTTTATGCCTATTTTCAGGAACCTTTAGAAGTGAACCTTGAGCCTCCGGGTCCTCTTACTTTAGCCATGAGCCAGTTTCTTAATGAGATGCAAGAGAACAAAAAGCGAGTTGTGACGCCTAAGGAGCTCTTTTCTCAGGTCTGTAAAAAGTGAGTATCCACTTGATTGTGCTTTCACTGCGTCAGTAATATGCTGAGAAAAAAGTGTAAGACTGAGCATCAAACCAACTGAACAAACACTTACGTCGTTCCAATTTAAAGCAGATTTAATTAAATCGCCCTCAGGTGTTCTTAGAGCAGACACAGGTTTTGAGAAGACTCTGACATTGTTACTTTGGATGTAATTCTAAGACTATAACGTTAACTTTGTAAAGTAGTAGACTCATCAGTGCCTTTTTTTCTACAGAGCAACACGTTTTAAAGGGTACCAGCAACAAGACAGCCAGGAGCTACTTCGCTACTTACTGGATGGGATGAGAGCGGAAGAACACCAAGTTAGCATACTCTGAGAATCCTGTATTGTAATCTCATGAGCTCACCTGCCTTTTCCTGCCAGTCACAGAGGCCACTGTGCTTTTAAACACTTATTTATCCCAGGTTTTCCAGCCAATATGCTTCTTGATTAGAATGAGTGAAGAGGATTAAAATGATTCTTAGTCAAGATGTTTTTGTTTATTTACTTCATGCTGCAGCCATACTGTTGTTAGGACTCTTGTTACACTAGACCCCACCAGGAGAGATGCACAACCCTGGAAAGCACTTCTCTCCAAGCAGTCCTTGTTGCAGCATGTTCTTTCCGATTTGGTTTAATACAAGTACTGGATCTGGGAAACAGGTCACTTTACCAAGAGTCTGGGGATGGTTCTTATCGTTAAAAACTTTGTTAATCATCAGGCTATATGATGCATTTTAGAAGTATGAGTTTAATTAATTGCACTAGTAACAGCGGTAATAATTCCTTTAATTCTGCACTTACTCCAGGCACATCTCTGTTTTACCTAGTTCTTGCAACCATCCTATGAGGTAGATTATTTTCTTACCCCATAGGCTGGTAGATGTTTCATGCTTAGTTCAAGTTACTCAGTAATGGCACAGCAGGTCAGTAAGTGTTAGAGCTGGTTCTTGTAGCTGTGGTGTGGCCTCACTAGCACTAAGCATCTCAGTGTCTTCCTGAAGTGGCAGCATGCTTTGAAAAGCAGTTTGAGTAGGTTGAAGGTCTTGAAATGCTAAGAGCATACTTGTATTCAGAAGTTTGTTTTATAGGCTTAATAGGCATAACTTTTCTTAGCTCCTTGAATTAATTTTGAAAATGTGATTATCTTAGTAAATTCGGGGAGCTATATCTCTATCCTTTCTTGAATTTATTACATATTTTCTAAGGAAAATAACTTTAAAATTTAATAGTATATATATATTCATTTTATTACTTTTAGAGAGTGAGTAAAGGAATTCTTAAAGCATTTGGTAATTCTACTGAAAAATTGGATGAAGAAGTAAAAAATAAAGTTAAAGGTAATGTCTGACTTTTTGAACTAAAACACTATAGTTGAATTCTTCTGTACCTTAGGACAAGACTGGTGCATATATTTGAAACCCAGAATTATTTTAAACACAGTTTATCCATGTTACCATGAGTTTTAAATTAATTGGTCCTCCAGTGGTCATTATTTTGGAGAAATTTAACTTGTGAAATGTTCTTTTTATGCATTAATATATTGAAATCTATAAAGATAGAATTAAGATAACATCACAACTTTGTTTTTCAGAAATTGAATTATAATTAACAGTTAATGAATGATACTAGTTTGACTTATCAATAGCTGATAGTCATAAAGCTGGCTTAGCTCTTGTGTGTCATTAAGGATTTAAGGACAGGGTCTTACTCTAGCTCAGACTGGTCTAGAACTCATAGATCTTTCTGCCTCAACCTCTTGAGTGCTGGAATTATGGGTGTGAGCCATCACACTTGGCTTTGTCCATAGGACTTAATGATGGAATTCTCCTGCATGCTTTCCTGCTGAGACACATCTACCAACCTATATGTAGCTACTGCGAATTTGACACATGACTGAAACACAAGAACTACATTTTGATTTTTATTTAATTTTTGTTAAATGTAAGTGGCCCTGGTGATTAAGGGATACAGTATTGTAAAGCTCAGGCTCCAGTCAGCTCATAATACTCTGCCTCCTTGGCATCCAGTAGAGTCTGGCCAGTAACAAAATAACACCTACTAAACTAGCTGTTGTAAAAGTGGTTTTCTGCATATGGGCACATACCATTTGAGTTAGGCATATACATTTCATGAATTTTGAAAATTAAACGATTAGATATTAAAATACTCTGACTTTAAACATGTTAAATATTGCTAGGTCTATAGAAAATCAAAGGGAACATTGTGCCTGGTAGTTCTCTGGTGTTTTGTTTTATTTTTAATTATAAAAAAGTCAGTTTTAGCTGGCCGGTGGTGGCGCACGCCTTTAATCCCAGCACTCGGGAGGCAGAGCCAGGAGGATCCCTGAGAGTTTGAGGCCAGCCTGGTCTCCAAAGCAAGGCGCAAAGCTACACAGAGAAACCCTGTCTTGAAAAACCCAAAAAAAAAAAAAAAAAAAAAAAAAAAAGTTTTAGAGCTCACAAACCAACTTATGCATTTTTTTCCCCTTTTTTTTAAGCTGCAATCTCTTTATTAAGTGTTGTATTCAGGTGTTCATGCTGGAACAAGGCAGCAGTAGGGTCAGCTAGCAGAGTCTGGTCTGGTCACTTTTTAATTTATGTATTTTATGTTTATGGGTACTCTGTCAGCATGTATATACATCTGCACACCAGAAGAGGGAGGGCATCAGGCACCTGTGAATTGCCATGTGGGTACTGGGAATTGAACTCAGGACCTTTGGAAGAGCAATGAGTGCTCATAACCACTAAGCCATCTCCCCAGCCCCCTGATCTTGTCATTTTACTGACATCGTAATATAAAGAAAGTCTCACTGATTTCCAGTTTGTTCCTTACTAATAAATAGACTTTAGATAGAACAGTAATATGTGTGTGTGTGTGTGTGTGTGTGTGTGTGTGTGTGTATACACACACACACACATACACACACACACACACACACACACACATTATTTATATATAACAAGGTGATTGTGTTAATTGTTTGCTCAGTGGTAGAATATAAATGCTAATTTCTACAGCTTACAAATTCAACACATAATTATGAATAGTGGAAAAAATTTTTAGTGACAGGACATTAAAAATGAAAATTTAGATAAGTAATTTAAACTTTTCTCAATTTTAAGAAATATAATTTTTTTTATTGTTATAGATTATGAAAAGAGAAAGACAATCCCAAGTTTTGTGGACCGCATCTTTGGTGGCGAACTAACTAGTACAATTATGTGTGATGAATGCAGGACTGTAAGTAGATGTCATGTGTGGTGGACTTAAGAATTAATACACTCTGATGACAGTCAATCTCAATTCTTTCCTAAAACAGAAGTATATTAATTAAATATGGTATGGTTGGTTTGAGATGAGGTCTTGGTGTGTATCCCAGACTGGCTGGGAACACACCACAGGATGCATCCTGCCTCGGCCTTCTGAGTACTGGGATGACAGGTGTGTACCTTCATGCCCAGCCCTTACAGAATAGTTTTTATTGCTGTGTATGGTTCTTCACTGGAAATATAGCACCCCTAAAACAATGACTTTAATTTCTTTTCCTAACTCAAGGTCCTCAACATTCTGTAATTTTTTTGTTTTATTTCAAAATTTCTTAATCCTTTGGTTATTAAATTCCACCTTCTACCCTTCATCGTGGTGGTGGGAGAGGAATCCTAATAGGTAATATGTAATGTGTCTTTCTCTCCAGGATGGGGATAATCTAATAGTAAGATTAACATGATTTTTCCCCCTTTTCCTTACACTACCTCTTTGGTTTGTTAAGGTCTCCTTGGTGCATGAATCTTTCCTTGATTTGTCTCTCCCAGTTTTAGATGATCGGGTAAGGCTATTTTATTTTATCAAACAAAATTTATTTACTTATGTGTTTATTATTTTGCCTTCGTTAGATTTTATGAGGAACACTCTCATACTTTTTAAGGATGTATGTTTTACCAGTCAGCCTATGTAGAACTTTTCCAGGGTCTATTAGAGATGGAATTTTAGGATTTGGAAAAAAAAAAAGAAAGAAAAGAAAAGGACTATATTCTTTATTAAAAAGCTGTGTCTGGAATTCTATGTAGATATTATCTTGATTGTGTTACACATAGGGAAGTATTTTTTTCTCTGTTTTCACTATTTAAGGCCAACCACTAAGTATTAATTTGGTTCCTTTTAAGTGGTTATATTTTATAAAAGAACATTGCCGGGCATAGTTTTCCATGGCTTTAATCTCAGGTCTGGGGGTGCAGAGACAAGCATATCTCTGAATTCAAGGCTGGCCTTTTCTATATAGGGAGCTCTAGGCTAGCAAGAATGACAAATTGAGAACCCTATCTCCAGTAAATAAATGAATGTGGAATAAATCATTATTCAAGTATTCAAGTCCATATGACTTAGGAACCCTTTGCCCTATTGCTTAGAGTAATTAAAAGTCTTACCAAAGTAACTTTATTTACTTTCTCTAAAACTATCATTTACATACAGTAAAAGAAAAAACAAACAGGAATTCTGTGGGGTGATAAAGAAACCACTTAAAGTACATTTACAAAAGGACATCTATACAACATGCTATGGCATGCATCCAATATAATTCATTATATTCATTTCTACTAATAAACTTACATGTGATACTGCTTGTTTGAGATAATTGGGTGGGGGGTGGGGGGTGGGTATGTGCACCTGACTGCAGGTGCCTTTGAAACCCTGGAGCTGGAGCAATGGGTGATTGTGAGTCACCTGACATGAGTGCTGTTCTTAACTGCTGAACCATCTCTTCAGCCCCTGATATTGCCTATTTGCTGTTGTGTTTCATATTTTCTCAGCATGTGATGATTGTTGTCATTGTATAACTTTTCATATATTGTGGAAATAAAAAATGATAATGGGGGCTAGAGCGATGGCTCAGCAGCTAAGAGCACTGGCAGCTCTTCCAAAGGACCACTGGGCAGTTCACAACTGTCTGTAACTCTTTGGGGCTGGAGAGATGGCTCAGAGGTTAAGAGCACGGACTGCTCTTCCAGAGGTCCTGAGTTCAATTCCCAGCACCCACATGGTGGCTCCCAACTGTCTGTAACTCCAGTTCCAGCGGATCTAGTGTCCTTATACAGGCATACATGCAGGCAAACCCAGTGTACATGAAAAATAAAGAAATCTTTAAAAAGATAATAAGGGGGTAAAACATTAAGCTACATGAATTTTCCTTCACCAAATAGTAGTGGTAATATTTTGTTTTTCTACATATTTTAAGAGTGGTAAGAAAAATATAAATGATAAAAATGTGAAAAAGACAATGGAGGAAGAAGATAAAGACAGTGAGGAAGAAAAAGATGACAGCTATATGAAAACAAGAAATGATATTCCTTCAGGAACAAGCAAGCACATACAGAAAAAAGCAAAGAAGCAAGCCAAAAAGCAAGCCAAGGTGGGTAACTACAAGGAAAATTATGCTTTTTAAAAATGTGTATTTACTTGTTTTTTTTTTTTTTTAAGATTTATTATTTATTATGTATACAGAAGAAGGTGCCAGATCTCATTACAGATGGTTGTGAGCCACCATGTCGTTGCTAGGAATTGAACTCAGGACCTCTGGAAGAATAGTCGGTGCTCTTAACCTCTGAGCCATCTCTCCAGCCCTTACTTGTTCTTTTTAATTAAAAAATTTAGTTAGCATGTAGAATGATGGCTGCTAGCACTGTTTTTTGTTTTGTTTGAAATTTTACTTATATTATGTGAATAGGTGTTTTGTTTACATGTCTGTCTGTGCACCACATGTATACCTGGTACTCATACAGGCTAGAAGAGGGCATCAGATTCCTTGGGACTGGAGTTACAGATGGCTGTGAGCTACCCTGAGGAATCAAACCTAGCTTTTCAGAAGAGCAGCCAGTGCTGTTAACACTAAGCCATTTCCTTAGTCCCAATCTTACTCTGTTTCTTATTTGCCCCTTTCTTCTCTACCTGTCCCCTTATGCAGACAGAAAGGCAAATTAAGTAGGGAAAATTTTTTTTAACTGGCCTTGTGCATGTGGCTTCTTTGCTTCTTTGGTAATTTTAGTTATTTTTTTTCCTTCGAGAATTTTCATCTGTCCTGTATGCAAAACAAATTGTCAGTTCATTGTCTTTTTAATGAGACAACTCATAGACACATCTTCCTGGGGTTGTCTTAGTTTCTGTTCTGTTGCTGTGATAATATGCCACAAACAAGGCAATTTACAAGTGTTGAATTTGGCTTACAGTTTCAGAGGGTTAGAGTCCAGGTGACAGAGAAAAGAATAGTTGAGCTCACATCTTTTGTTGTTTGTTTTTTGAGACTGTGTTTCTCTGTGTAGCTCTGGCTGTCATGGAACTCACTCTGTAGACGGGACTGGCCTTGAACTCACAGATCTGTCTGCCTCTGCCTCCTGAGTGCTGGGATTAAAGGTATTCACCACCATGGCCTAGCCCAGAGCTCACATCTTGATCTTACAACTATGAAGCAGAAAAAGAGCACTGGGAATGGTGTTGGCTTTTGAACTCAATTCCTGCCCTCAGTAACACACCCCCTCCAACAAGAACACACCTTCTGATCCTTCCTTTCCAAACAGTTCCTCTAATAGGGGATCAAATATTGAAACATGGACCTGTGAGGGCCATTTTCATTCAGACCACCACCAGAATGTAGTCAGAACCACCCCTCTGTCTAATACTTGGCTGCTCAGTTCTAAGTCCGACAGCCGTGTCTGGCTTTCTCATCTCTTGTTATTTCCACGGTAGTCCATTGTTTGGTGACTAGTGATTATTCTTGATTTCATTTAAAAAACTTTTTGTTATAGTTAATTTGGACTCTGATAGCAAAGAAATTTTTAAAATCAGAATTTGAGAGGAAACACTCCTTATGAAATGATATGTTTGAAAAGCAACAAAACCTGATGTGGTATGTACACTTTCCTTCCTTCCCTCTCTCCTCTCTCTTTAATATATATAAATATATATATACTTTTTGCACAGAACCAACGAAGGCAACAGAAAATTCAAGAGAAGGTTCTTCACTTAAATGATATCTGTACCACTGGCCATACTGAAGACAATGAACATGAAGCTGAAATGTCACTTCCAGGAGAAGTGGAAGTGGATATTGAATCCAACCATGTTTCTCAAGAGGAGGTTATACATACAGAATTTTATGTTAATGAGAAAGATTTGAATGGCCTAGAGAAAATGATAGAAAGTACAACTGACAGTCAGTGTCTAGAGGCACTTGGTGTGAGAAGTGTCAACCGCGAGAATGATTTGGAGATTGTGACATCTGCTACTGAATGTACTAGGGATGCCTTCCTGGAGGAAGGGACCAACGGAGAACTTGACATTACCAATGGTTTAAAAAACCTTAATTTGAATGCTGCTATTCATCCTGATGAAATCAATATAGAGATTCTGAATGACAATCATTCTCCTGCAGCAAAGGTGTATGAGGTCATGAATGAGGATCCAGAAACTGCTTTCTGTACCCTTGCGAACCGGGAAGCTTTCAGTACTGATGAGTGTTCAATCCAACATTGTTTGTATCAGTTCACACGTAATGAGAAACTTCAAGATGCAAATAAACTGCTCTGTGAAGTGTGTACAAGACGGCAGGGTAATGGACCAAAGGCAAATATAAAAGGTATTTAGATTTTTTTCTTGCTGTAAAAAATTGATATTAAAGTGCATATTTTGTAGGTAGGTAGAATACTTGTAAATTATAGTCATAATGGAATTTAGAGAGATACTAGTGTCTTCTTGTGTGTAAACATTTTAATAGAAGGAAAAACATTATTGGCATGGCTAGTACACTGGTACCTAGCAGCAGTAAAGTGTAACAGCTTGTTTCTCCATCTCTGTCTCTGGGTAAACTTCCCACAGAAATGCTGTCTTAATATCCTGACAGTGACTGATTGTCTGCATCCTCATTTCCTTGTCAACTCTTGTGATGGCCCTCATCTCCTTACAGTTGAAGTTTCCAGTGTACTATGTGGCTTTCTTATTTTTCTCCAATGTGGAACAGAGATACTGATAATATACTCTTGCCTTGCCCATTTCATGTTTGAATAAGTGGGATTGAAAGGGGGCAGGGTGTCACAGATTTTTAAAGATCTTCACTAGAGTTGAAGTATTTTAAGTATTTTAGTCATTTATTTACATGTACATACAAAGAATAAGGAATGTTGCTTTTAGAGACTTTATTTTAGAGCAGACAATGGCAAGCAAGCCAAAATCTGTAGGCCTAATACTCTGTTTTTGATAGCCTCTGAATTAAAATGTTTCTGATTTTAGTCAGTTTTTATGGAGGGAGATATGCCAAGTACCTTCAGACATCTTGCTGAGGTTCCAGTTCCCCAAGAGATCTTAATTTTTTGGTGTCTGGGATTGAACCTAGGGCCTTGTGTATTTTACTAGTGAGTTGTACTTTAAGCCTTTGGAAAAAATGGTTTTTGAGACACTGTCTTATGTAACCCCTGCCTGTCCTCAAACTTGCCATCCTCTTGCCTCTACCTCCCAAGTACTGAGATTACAGGCATGTGCCACCATGTGTTCCCACTCCTCAAAAACGTTTGTAGTGGTGGTATTTATAAATGATTTGATGATATGGAACATTTACTTCCAACCCTAATTAAATGTGTTACTACTACATGACATTCTTCTGATGGTAGTGTATTCAGAGTTAATTACTGTTCTCAAGTTTCTGTTTATACCAAGAAAATATCCTTGATTTTTGCCTCTTGTTACTAAAAACACAAATATTACCATGTTCTCTGTGGAAGGCTGTTAATTCTCTCTTAGAGTCTGAGATGATGATAGAGCAAACAGTGTTTTTGTGCTAGCATCTCTCCTCTCTGTAGGTGAAAGGAAACACATTTACACCAATGCAAAGAAGCAGATGCTGGTCTCCCTTGCTCCTCCTGTCCTCACTCTCCATTTGAAGAGATTTCAGCAGGTACTCTCGCTTACATATGTAATGCCTACTTTATCTCTCTTTGTTTGTTTCTGCCTTTTCTTAATTCTAACTTCAAAAAAGTGGGGAAGTTAGAAGACAAATATATATAGGTTTGTCAAAGGGGAAAAATTCAGACAGTCCTAGATTTCTAGAACTCATTACAATTTATAGTATCTTACTCTAAGAAAAACAGCGGTTTACTGCTTAAGTGTTTTTTGTTTTGTGTAATTTTTACTGACTTGATAAAAAGATAAAAAGATACATTGTATTTTATAAGTTTTGTGACTGAATCTTTTCTGAAAGATTTGATATCATACTGCGACTTTGAAATCCTTCAGGATTTTGTAAGCGTTTTCCCTCTTCCTGGTCAAGCATTGGCTTGACTAACTGGTTGGGTCTTACTAGCAATTGTGTAAGCATGGTTAGAACATGAGCTAAAAACTGTTTCACGGGGAAAATAGTCTGATATTTATTGCTGAATTTTAGGAACTTTTAGGAACTCAGCATCTCTGAGGTGATGAAGACAGAATCGGGGAGATCTCATCAGAGTAGTTTCGATAGTACTTAAAGAAAAACCTAAACTAGTTGGAAACAAGCCAATGAGGAAAAATAGTCTCCTTAGAAAGGTGACTAGGGCTGGGTGTTGGGAGTTCTTTGGGCATTAGAGGGGGAAAATTACTTAATCTGTATAGCTTTTCCAGAAAAGAACTCAATCTGTAATCCTTTTTCAGGCTGGTTTTAACCTACGCAAAGTTAACAAACACATAAAGTTCCCGGAAATCTTAGATTTGGCTCCTTTTTGTACCCTTAAATGTAAGGTAGGTAAAAATAGTTTTTAAAGGAAACTGTTAAAGAGAAATCATAACCCACCAAATATTCCTCCAGTATGTCACATTAAGTATGCAGCTGATAATGTTTTTGAAGGAGGACTGGGGATCCTGTAGCTCAGTGATAAGAGTGTTTGCTTAGATTTATTTTATAACATGGGACTTTGATCATTATACCTTTGTAATTTCAAGATCTGTCATGAATCATTTTGAAGATTAGATTATTTCAGATTGTCTTAGTGTCTTTCCTATTGTTGGTAAGGCACCATGACCAAGTCAACATATAAAAGAAAGTGTTTATTTGGGGCTTACAGTTTCGGATTAGAGTCTAGGACTATCATGGTCCAGGAACATGACAGCAAGCAGGCATGGCTGAGAGAGGAGCTCACATCTTGAGACAACTATGAGGCAGAGAGCTAATTGGGGGAATGAAGTGGGCTTTTGAAACCTCAGAGCCACCCCTCAGTGACAAACCTCCAACAAGGCCACATATTCTAATCCTTTCCAAGCAGTTACACCAACTGTGGAACAAATGTTCATACACATGAGCCTATGGGGGCCATTCTCATTTAAACCACCATGCACATAAAATTTTGACTTATTTTTATGGCAGATATTGTCCTGATAACTGAGGGTGTGCGCGCGCATGTGTGTGCGTGTGTACACACACACACACACACACACACAGTGAGCAGATATATTACTAGTCTCAGTTTAATATAAATATTGATAGAGTATGCAAGATCCAACATGTTGGTATTTCAGAGAAGGTCATATTACAGCATGCCTAAGCCGATAATTAAAGGAGTAAATGTATGATGAATGAAATTTTCACAGAAACAAAAGCAGGTACAAGAATGTAACAGTATGAAATAGGGTGGTGCCTGACAAAGACCTTGAGAAATTTTACAGCTCACAGAACAAGGCATAGGGATTCAAAAACCAAGGAACTCGGCCTTATTAGGTATGCAACTGGAAGCCACAGAAGAATGGTAAAGCAGTTTGGTGACCCAGTCCCATCTGAGTGTTACCTCGGTTATTTGCTTTAGTGTGGAAGCTGGATCTGAGGACTGAAAAGGCTTGAGCTAGGCGGGAACTGAATCAGTTTAGTTAGTAAGTAAGCCATGAATGAAGATAGGCGGGAGAGGGAGGGTGAAGAAGTGTTTTAGGAGTAAAACTAAAGAGACTTGTTTGATGTTAGAAAAGGAGGCAGATTCCTTTAAATGGATGCTGAATGTGGCACAGAGCTGAGGATTTCTGGATCTAGGTTTGAGTGACTGGACACATGGAGTGCCATAAATAAAGATAGGGTCAGGCAGAGGTGGCATATGCACTCAGGAGGCAGAGGCAAGTGGATCTCTTGAGTTGCGAGCCAGCCTGGTCTATATGGAGTAAGTTCTAGGAGAGCCAGGGCTGCATAGAGAAACCCTGTCTCAAAAAAACAAACAAACAAACCTAACAATAACAACGGAGGGGAAAAAAAACGCAAAAATTTTAGTGAAAAGGGATCAGAGGTTGTGGTGGTTTGAAAGAAAATAGCCCCCAAGTGGAGTGGCACTATTAGGAGGCTTGGTCTTGTTGGAGGAAGTGTCACTGTGGAGGTGGTCTTTGAGGACTGGTATGTTCAAGTTGCACCCAGTAGGACAGACCATTCTGTTGCCTTCAGTCAGGATGTAAGAATTCTCAGTACCTTCTCCAGTCTACCTGCACACCACCGTACTCCCAGCTCACATGCTCCCTCCTTGCCATGATGATAATGCACTGAACCTAACTGTAAACCACCAACTCAAATGTTTTCCTTTATAAGAGTTGCCATGGTCATGGTGTCTCTTCACAGCAATAGAAACCCTAACTTAAGACAACAGAGAACAGGTTGGAAGGATTGAGGTCAGCTTTGGATACACTGAATTAGGTACACTTGATAACCAAGCACTTATGTCTTGGAAACATTTCCAGTGTACATGTCTTACACCCAAGAGAGAGGCCAAAGCTTAAGATACAGATTGGAAATCAGTGTGTAGATGATTTAGAATGAGATGTCATTTGTGTTGAGCGTAGCAGATATTACACAGCCAAAAAACAAGACTCAAAAGCATTTGAGTGGAAATGAAGAGGTAGAAGGGAAAGACACGATTTGTCTTTCAGAAAAGGATTTCAAGGATCACAGAACTGCTGCTGTACTTGTTAATGTAAGCACATTAATGCTTGATGTGTAAAAACTGAAGTACTGAATGCCTTCTCATTCTGGTGTGGTTTCAGAGTGGGTGTACAGTGAGTTGTCATTTTTGTTAGTAGGCATTGCTGTTGCTCCCTCACAGGCTACTTCAGACTACACAGCAGAGACTCGAGGATAATTGAGGTTAAAGAGCACAAACAGTTGAAGTGAGTTGGGGAAATAGACCACTATAGAGACTGGGCTGGGTAAGATCTCTGGACTAACAAGTCCCAAATCCAGTCCCTTATGGCTGAAATGGAATGGCACTGAAAACCAGGGCACACACCTCTCTGGGGAAATGCAGACTTAGCAAGGTTAAAAAGAGAGGTACAGGTACAGAATACAGAATAGGACTGTTGGAACAGTGACACTTTGAACAAGAGCACAAAGATCGCCCCGGCCTGAGGAATTTTGCATTTGTCAAGACCTGTGGTATCTCTAGTCTTAATAAACAACCTCCACCCTGGGTGGGAAACTAAAAACTACTTGTAGTTTTTATATCACAACCTAAATGTTAGCCCTTTATAAGGTTCACATTGGTGGCAGAACCAGGATGATGGCCAAGGGTATCAAGGGATTCTCATGAGATCTTTAACTGGAATTCAGTCATTATCTGTACCATTTAATGATGATTACATCATGTGCCCTATGTATGACCTAGTTTTTGTACCATGGAACCAACAACTGCAACTTTCTGATAAAGGTGGGAGTATTTCTGTAGGCTAAGGTCAGAGAGGTGTGACAGAGACACGCTGTGAATGTGTCTTGCCAAAGGCATCTGTATAAATGGGGTAAGAATAACACTGGATTATATTCTTTTTTTTTTTTTTTTTTTTTAAAAGAATGTTGTGGAAGAAAGTACAAGAGTATTATATTCCTTATATGGAGTTGTTGAACACAGTGGTACTATGAGGTCAGGGCATTATACTGCCTATGCCAAGGCAAGAACTGCAAGTAGTCATCTCTCTAATCTTGTTCTTCATGGTGACATTCCACAAGGTAAGTTGTCTTGGATAACTAAGACATTTTGCAGATTATGCCAAAGCCAAAAACAACTAGCCTAAATCTTTCCTTTTGTATTTCCTTAACAGATTGTGAAATGGAATCAACCAAAGGGCAGTGGTTTCACATCAGTGATACACATGTGCAAGCTGTGCCTGTAACTAAAGTACTCAACTCACAAGCATATCTCCTATTTTATGAGAGAATACTGTAATAACAAAAGTGCTTTCTCTGGAAATACACCTATGGCTTTTATACTGGCTATTTAACATAAAAATAACAATAAAAAGTTAACTAACTATAAGTTATGTTCACCTAAATGACAAAACAATCATGTTTATTTAAATACTTATGGGAAAATACTTAATTCACAACGGTTTTTGTATTGTCATACTGATTTTTACTACTAAAGTCCTGTGCTTAATCTGCCTGGGTGGTAGTTCTCGACACATCAATAAACTGATATCCCCAAAACTTAAGTTATATATTACTGTATTCCTACTGGCAACACGCTAATGTCTCATTTTTGTAGTGTTGAGATTATGGATTGTCCACCATCAGATCTAGCCTTTAAAAATTACATTAGGTTATGTTTGCAGTTGTGATTAGTGCCAGTGTGCAAACTGTACTATGGTTCAGTTGACCTGGGTAGACTATTATGATATAATCTCATAGCTGTGCTGTGACTATCTTCATATGCCAGCAAAACCTTGTCATGTGGTGGAAAGGCTTTCAAAGCTGCGGGATGGGGGGAACAACTTTGGAAATCTAGTCATTTGGAACTGTCTTCCAGCCTCTTTTGGTTTCTAGTAAACAACCATTTAAACTTATCATTTCCTGGTACAAAGCAACTCCCAACAACATAGATACATGGTATGATGCTTATAGCAATTTATTTTCAAAAGCAGGCCGGGTAAACAAAACAGTCATGTAAGTGACTTTCCCTGCTTATAGTTTGTGTTTAAAAAGGTTGACACAAGCAGCAATTGACCAGACAGGTTAACAGTAACATTTATTTTACCACCCAGCAGAGCCCAAACACAAATACTTCTTAATTTAAGGAGACTAAGAAAAGATTAGGGAAGTTCCACTCTACAAATAAAACTCTTCACGTACAAAAAAAAAAGTTGCTCAGTCATTTTGGTCCTCATCCCAGTCTTTCTTTCCACTTGGAGGTTTGGGCCCACCAGCTGGTTTTGCCATGATGATCTGAACAACAAAAACCCAAGTTAAGTACAATAAACTCAAGGTTTTCAGTGAAGACCATTTCCTGCCAACAACGTCATTGTTAGAATTCCCACTCTTATTGATCAGGAGCGCTGTATCTACTATGAAAGCCTACTGTTAAGCCCCATGCAAATTTCCACATGTCACACTGCCTCTTGTCACTCTCCACACAACTTCTGTTGAACCTGAACGTTTTAGCTAGACTGTTCTGTTTAGCCATTGCTGAGTCTCTGGGATTTGCCTGTTTCTGACATTGCAGGCCAAGCAGTGAGGTTACAGATGCACCACTGCACCTATTTATGACTTTTGCAAGCTTTCCCATCTGAGCGAGCTGTCTCCCTAACCTGAAAACCTATTCATTTTTGAGACAAGGTCTTGCTCTGTAGAGCAGGCTGGCTTGGAAATCAGAGCTGCTTGCCTTTGCCTCCAAGTGCTGAGATTAAGGGAGTATAAACCCCACTTTGAAAAATAACAATTGAACCTTTAAACTCACCTGATCCACTCTAAGTACAGTGACTGCAGCATTAGTGGCCAATTTAATAGCCCAATATTTTCCCAAGTAAGTATCTAAAATATTGGCTTCTAACATATCCTTTACAGCCGGAACTTCAGCCTGTCAACACAAAGCTATGTTAATTTCTTGCATGTGAAAATGTTTATACTCAACATGAAAAATTAAAAAATACTATATTTTATACAGCCTCGCCCCAAAGCTGTCAATAAACTAAAATTTCCTCTATCAGATAAACTTAAAAATTCAGAAAATTACCTGTGAAACCAAACGGCTATTTTGCAACATTCCCTTTTTCACATGCTACTTCTATGTTCAGACTATATATTCACAAAAAAATTGAACTTTTAACAAATACCTCAATATCCAATCCCACATTTTTGTTTCCTTCTTGGTGCACCGCATAAAGTTTAGAGATAACTTCATTGGCTTTCACACCAGAATTTTCTGCCAGTGCCCGTGGAATAGCTTCAAATGCTTCTGCAAACTTCTTAATAGCATACTGTTCAAGTCCAGGACATGTCTACAACAAAATGTGTTTGTTTCTTTTCTAATAAAATGCATTGATAAACACAAAGACAGTTTCTATAGAAAAAGGTATACCTCTCCGTATGATGTGATTTGTTTGGCCAATTCAATTTCTGTTGCTCCACCTCCAGGTACAAGACGCTTATCCTGTAAAAAAGTAAAACACTAAAATGGAGTATTTCTTGCACCACTACTCAAAATGTAAGTATGCATTAAGTAAAGTCAAGTGACTGTCAAAACAAGACTAGGAACCCATAAATACAGCACTGATAGTGCCGCAGTCCACTCAGGAATAGCTTTGTTTGCTACTTTCACTATTGTACAAATTAGTTTTTGAAGGTAGCATATCCACCAGCACCTGACGTGTTAATTATACATCTTGATGTTCTCATGTTTGAGTCTGCCAACTGTTTTCAAGAAATCAAATTTCTGAAACTGCAAATACTGACCCTTGTGAGAACTTTGAAAGTATTAACTCCATCATCTACTGCCCTTTCTATATCATCCATCAGATTATCTGTAGAGCCTCGAAGAACTATAGTAGAAATGGCACCATCTTCTTTTTCTGCCAATAAATAATTTGTAGATTAGATAAAAGAAAACACACCCCATAACTGTACAAATCATACCTTACCATCATTACATACCATGCTTAAAAACAACCACCTGTGTGTCTCCAACTTCTGAGAGGTAAACACTGTCACAATGTCCCATTTCTTCAAGAACAGGAGGCGTCTACAAGAAAACGATGCTTGTAGTAAAAATTCAAATGTGTTCACTTATCTTTTGCTTTCCAAAATACATACCAATCTAGGAAGAGCTGTAGCACCAACTGTTTTACAGAGTCTTCTGAGATCCCACTTTGAGTTCAGCCTTCAAAAGGAAAAAAAAAAATTAGAAATTTTAATTCAATCATATTAACATAAAATGCAGAGAATGTAAAAAAATAATAAAAAAATAAATAATAAAAGGGCTAGAGAGATGGCTCAGAGGTTAAGAGCACCAACTGCTCTTCCAGAGGTCCTGAGTTCAATTCCCAGCAACCACATGGTGGCTCACAACCATCTGTAACGAGATCTGGTGCCCTCTTCTGGCCTGCAGTCATATATGCTGTATACAAAATAAATAAATCTTTAAAAAAAAAAAAAAAAAAAAAAAAATGCAGAGAATAGCAAAAATAAACCAGACAAGGTGCTACACGCCTTTAATTCTCTTAAGTCAGGAGATAGGCAGATCTCTTTGACTTCAAGGTCAGCTAGGGCTGTCTCAACAAAATGCTTTATTGTATTCTAACTGAACATAGCTGTACTGCACCAAGTTAGGAAGCCAAGATACTCATTACCAACTTTGAGAATGTAACAAACTATCGAGCAATGCCACATCTGAAGTGTATGGCCGCTAAACCTGGGGCCAGTGTAACAGTGCACATCCTTAACCTCAGCATTGGGAGAAGCAGGGGGAACTGAATCTACAGAGGTCCAGGCTAGCCAGGGCTACACAGTAAGAACCTGTCTCAGATGAAGTAAGTAAACATTTACAGCATTATCTTAGTAACCCTAGTTTCCCCCTATCTTCAATTTATAGAATTTGCTTAGCATTTCTCCAAGAATTTTTAGTATCATTTACAGATGTAGCTCTTACCTCACCAACATGATATTGTACTTGTTAGCATAATGGAGAGCCATATCTGCCACTTTGCCACCTGTCACTATGACATTTGCACCAGTGGCGGCAATAGCTTTCACTTGTGCATCCATAAGATTTTCTTCTCCCTTACTAAAGTTCATCAGTTCTTCAGCAGTCTTTATCAGCACTGTTCCCTGGAAAACAATCATGCTCTCTCTTTAAAGCCATTTCATGATTTTGGTGTTACAAAACTGTAAGATAATGTTTTACCCAGTAATTTAAAGACCTAAGAGAAAATGTGAAAACCAATATTTCACAAAATACATAACATGTATTAAATTTAGATCCTTAGCTTGTTCCTGTACTTCTTTATCACAAAGCAAATGCACTTGTGCCGTGATAGGCACTCTGATGCAAAGTTAAAGATAACACTGCTCCTTTAGAAATGGCAGGCAGATATGTAGCTTTTTTCCAAATATTGATTAGTATCACCAAAACAATTTATCCTCAAATTTTCCTTGAAACACTGACTATACAACTGTTCTCCCCTCATTCCTGCAAAAATCAACAACTTGAATCTGCCAAGAATGTTTGGCACAAATCTAGCTACAAATCCCAAACATGTAGTTTTAAAGACTAATTTAAAATTTTCACATTATTAGCATTTTAATGAAAGAATGTCAACATTCATAAAAAGTGATTTCACCAAGAACATACAAGAGGCTCAGTATTAACACTGCTTAAATAAGAAGAACTGTATATAAGAACACAAATACTGTTACTACTCAATGCTTCTAGTTTAGTATTTGGTAGCTGAAGCACATTCATGCTCTGAAAAAAATTAATTCTATAATTTTCAGTTTATTATTACTGCCTTCAGAGCTAATCCCACCTCAACCCAAACGTACTTTTCAATCACGTACCTTAGTCTCTGTTATCATGCCATCAAATGGACAAGAGTACACTGCTATTTTTGCATCTTTCACAGACGTTACATCACCTTCGGTTTCCTTCTTAAAAACCATGCCATGCAATACTGAAGATGAATAGATACCAGAGCCCTAAGGAGGCAAACACTAAAACTGTCACTGGAGTCAAGTTTTAAACTAAAGCAGCACACTAAGGCTAAAAGGATCAGATGGTGGGCATAAACAATTCTTCTCAAGGTTGGAAACACTACAGAATAAGCCACTATTATGGAGAGAAGGCACTTTAAGGTATTGGGAAAAACCAAGGTAGGCAGCAACCAAGCCATTTATTTGCTTAATCACCAAGCACTCAGCACTAATGTACCAGCTGGAATTGTTACTACAGACAGACTAGAAAAACAAGATTTTATCAAAGGTGAACCATCTCTCCAGTCCCATTCTATGACAGTTTTCCAATCCCTAAGAATCAGGGGGAAATGATGACTTCACAAGAAAATACACTCTATAAGTAGCAACATAATTTATTAACACCAAATGGTATAAAAGGATGCCTTAAAATAGCAGTTCTCAACCTGTGGGTCACAACTCTTTTGGGAGCTGCATATCAGATAGCCCGCATAGCAGATATTTACACTATGATTCATAACAGTCACAAAATTAAACCTATAAAGTAGCAACAAAATAATTTTATGGTTGGAGGTCACCACAACATGAGGAACTGTATTAAAGGGTTGTAGCATTAGGAAGATTGAGAACCTCTGCCTTAAAAAGATAGTAAAGTAAGTAGAAAGTCTATAACTGGGTAAAACTTAGGGGTACAAAGATGGCTCAGTGGTTAAGAGCACTGGTTGCTCTTCCAGAGGACCCAGATTTGATTACTAAAACCCACAGGGTAGCTCAAAACCATCTGTAACTCCAGTCCCAGAGGGATCTGATACCCTCCTCTGGCCTCCATGGGAACTGCATGCATGCACACAGGCAAATGGCTGGCAAGAGACTTGCCCATTTTAAAAAAAAAAAAAAAAGAAAGAAAGAAAGAGCAAAACAATTTTGGAGCAGGAACAGGCAAAATGGGATCTTGGACTGGGAATGCAGCGCCACTGTAGAGTGCTTCCCCAACATGTGCAAAGCTCTGGGTTCAATCCCTAGTACTGCAATAACAACAACCCCCTTCTAAGACCTATTTGGATAATGGTAATGCATTTTTGAAACTTACCAGAATCTTACATACTCTGATGTTATCAACATTGAAATTGCCAGAATCAGGAAAAATAGATACTGTCAAGAAAATGAACCGTTATTTTTTTTAGACAACAAAGAAGATAGCTCAGTCACAATTTAAAAAACGTATTTTGGATTTTTTCATTTACTGGTATAACTTACCACATGCCTGAGCAATAAGCTTGGCCAGAAATGCTTCATTGCCATACTGCTTACTCATTACAGAAGTTCGAAGCAAAGAAGACACTTCATCAGCATCTCGAAGGTTCTTTGCAGAACAACATACCAAATCTGGAAGAATCTCATGAGCTTTTTTGCAAGCTATTTCATAGCCTGATATTACCTAAACCGTGAAGAAAAATACTTAAGTTTAAGAGACTTTATTGAGTTACCAGAGTAAGTCACCATAAAATAACAAGATGAGAAAACAAATTTCAATCCTGATTCTACCACTTACAGGTTATAGGACCTTGGGCAAGATTTTTCTATCTTAAACCTCTCTTTCTTCATATGAAATAGAACTGAGTTTAAGAAGGCTTAGCAATAGGATTCTTCTGAGGACAAAAATTACACATGTGAAGCATATGGCCAATGTCTAAGCACATTGTAACTGTAAGCTTGTTAGCTATTACTAGTGGATTTCAAATTTATTTTACAAGTATTAATTTGTATATGGTAAATGTACACACATGGGAGAAGTGTGAAGTATGTGTACAGTGTATGCCTAGATAAATATCCATATGTATACATGCATGGTGGCTGGAAGGAGATTTCAGGTGTACTGCTCTATCCCTGACATATTCCCTTTAGACAGACTCTCAATCTGAAGTTAAGCAGCCTATCAGCAAGTTCCAGTGATGTTTCTGTCTCTGTCCCTCCCACAATGCTGGGATTACAGGCATACCTGAGCAACACATGGGTTGTAGGGATTGGAACTCAGGTCCTTGTGCTTGCCCTTGAGTGCTTTTACCCTAGTCATGAACCTTAAACTTTAAGTGGCAACACACAAGTAATCAACTCTAATTAAAGTGTAAAATGAATACTTGCCTCTGATACTGACAGACCAATCCTCAGAAGTTCTTCGGCTAGTTCCAGAAGAGCTCCAGCAAATACCAGAACAAAGTTGGTGCCATCTCCAACCTCTTGTTCTTGCATATGAGAGGCCATCACAATCATTTTTGCAGCAGGATGTTGTACCTGATATAAAGGGGTTATCGAGAGAAAACATACTTAGAGCAACATAAAGTCATTCGTTTCCATTTCTTTTTTTAAAAGATTCATTCATTCATTCATTCATTCATTCATTCATTCATTCATTCATTCTGTATACAGAAGAGGGCACCAAATCTCATTACAGATAGTTGTGAGTCACCATGTGGTTGCTGGGAATTTGAACTCAGGACCTCTGGAAGAATAGTAGGTGCTCTTAACCTCTGAGCCATCTTTCCAGCCCTCATTTCCATTTCTTAATAGACTAACTTCCCTGGAGGGCAGGTAAATGCCACTCGATCAGTTACAGCTGTTGCCTATCAGCCCAAATGAAAATTTCAAAGCACAGCGGACAGTCATCCACTACATACAGTTCCACAAGCCTAGCACATTTACACCTAAATTAGAAAAGAAAGTATTTCCAGCTATTAAACTCAGCAATTTTGAGCAGTCTTTAGAAAAGAAGCTGGGTATGATGGCACACACTTTTCAACTGTCATCTTCTCATCCACATGGCATAAAACTCTAGCATCATCTCTGACTCCCATCCCTCTTCCATGTTATATCTGACACAATGTTCCGCCAATTCTCTCCATGTGTTGACTTTCTAATGTTTAAATAAAGATACTTAGCTGGGCATGGTAGCAAACACCTTTAATCTCGGCACTTGGGAGGCAGAGGCAGGCAGATCTCTGAGTTTGAGGTCAGTCTGGTCCAGGACAGCCAGGACTACAGAGAAACCCTGTTTCAAAAATGTCTTTGGAAAAACTAAAACAGACATCACTCAACTTGATTAAGAATCTCAGCATCGCATTTTTTTTTTTTTGAGCTGAGGATCGAACCCAGGACCTTGTGCTTGCCAGTCAAGTGCTCTACTACTGAGCTAAATCCCCAACCCCTCTTTTTTTTTCTTTTTAGCATCACATATTTTTAAACACGCTCTTGCTTAAAAATCAAAAAGGACATAAAACTTACTTTTTTTTGAGACAGGGTACATGCAGCTCATTCTGTAGCTGAGGATGGCTTTGCCTTCCCCCCCCCCCCCCCCCCTTTTTGTTTTTTTCGAGACAGTTTCTCTGTGTAGCCCTGGCTGTCCTGGAACTCCCTGAGATCCACCTGCCTCTCCTGAATGCTGGGATTAAAGGTGGACTTTGAACTTCTGATCCTTTTGCCTCCACATCCTCAGTGCCAGGATTACAGGTGTGTGCCACCACACTCAGATTATACAGCGTTGGGAACCAAACCCTGGCCAGACACCCTACTAACTAAAATGCATCCCCAAGTCTGAAAGTACATTTTAAAAATGCATCAAAATTCTCAAGTTCTTAGGAGTTAATTAATATTAGATACTCTTCAATTTAAATTTTCAATAATGGGAACTGAACCTGGGGCTTTGTGCTTCCTAGGCAAGTGCTGTATCACTGGGCTATATCCCTAGTCCACTTTTAGATACCTTTACAAAATAAGGAGTGACGCCAACTCTAAGTCAACACTGCAGTTCTATTATTCAGACAGGGCCCCATTTTCTGAAGGGTTATTTTTATTTTTTAAATATGTCTGTGTGCGGCTCTGTATGAATGCAGGTGCCTGGAGCCCACAAGTGTGTGTTAGATCCCTCAGAGCTGAAGTCACACGTGGTTGTGAGCTGTCTGATGTGGCTGCTGGCAACTGAGCAGTATGTACTCTTAACTATCAACTCATCTCTCCAGTTCTACTCAAGACTTTTTTAATTCCTGAGAATATTAATATAGCACAACCGAAACAATTACCACGAAAAATTCCTCCACAAATATTCTGTGAAGTTAACTGCTCCTTAGCGTATTGTTCTTTAAGATGTTAAAGGAATGTTATTTTTTCTCATTTTCTTTAAAATAGATTCTAGTTCTCATCTAATACTTTTAAATAAAGCTATGCTTTTGGAAAATTCCCCAAGTCTGAGCATGTACTCATAAAACTACGTTTAATAGAACGTCAAACATCCCTCTTATCCCTCCTTTCTTTAAGTATCTGTTCTACAGACTCTTCAACATCAAACCTGCTGCAAAAGAAAGCAAAATTCCAAGTGGTTCTTAAACAAAGCATCAATGTTTACTAGTTATTTTTATATCTCCATAAAAGAATAAATAACTCAAGAAGGTTTTTTGGAGTAGCCACAATGATAAACTGTTTTGTCACTTATAAATCTTCACAATAAGCTTGAGGAAGCAGCAACCCTTTACCATCTAATTGAAATAAGGCTTCATCTATGTTAGAATTTGAGGGAGGGGTGTTTTGGAAAAACTTACCTCCAGCTCTCTTAAAATAGTCGCCGCATCATTTGTCACAAACAACTTCTCCAGGCGATTGATGACCATTTTATTCATTCCTCAAAAAATAGTTGCAATGAAAAAAAATCCATTATTATTTAGATATTCTCCTAAATAACCCAGGAAAAACATGGTTCCAAAGTTGTACTGATGAACCCTATGCACATATTATCTGTATTTTCAGAACTACCACACAGCCCATGGGTTTTCCCTGACTAAACATCCACATGCTTAGCATGTAGAGAGCACTCAATAAATAGGAATTAACACATACAAAATTAATATACTTAGAACCACATTTGGTCTTATGCTTAATCCTCTAGTCTGTATCTAATTCAACTTGTGGTTAAAGGTTAAGAGTTTCCTTTAAACTGTCAATTTTTGAAACTGTTCAGCCTTTTTCATTATAAACAGCTATGTCAATAGTGAATGTGCTATAATTTTCCTACCACGTAATAGGATAACGGTATCATTTTTTGATTTTTCTAGAAAGATGTATTTCTGAGTGAAAGTTAGAAGCACACCAGTGCTATCAACTATGAAACTTGCAAGAACTACCCTGCTCATTTAACACCCTCAGGATAAACACGAGACAGGAGCTAACACAAGTACACCACCATGTCTTTTATAGCCTGAATTTGGCCATTACCATTTGGTCCATATGCTGTACGAGTAGTCTGAGCAAGCTCCTTGCAAGCTTGTATATTTCTATACACAGCCTCTTCTAATCCTGAAAAATGCTGCAAAAGAAAACATCTGCTTAAATCGGATCATGAAGTACTTTCAAACACAGGCTCTCTCTGCTCATCATGTTTCTAAAGTTCCAGGATCACACAAGCATTTAGCACACGGAATCTGGACAGCCTTAGTTTCCCCCTAACTTAGAACAAGGCCTAGGTAACTAACACTTGCTACTTGACAAATTGTTTAGAAACATCTACTGAAGAACTATTCTTCCCTCCCACTCTTTACCCAGGGATTGAACCCAAGAAGTCAATCTACCATGAAGCTACTACAATCCAAGCCAATCAGTACTAGCTTTTAATTCGTAATTCTTTTGGGAACTTACAGGCTGTCTTCACTTCAAGTCCTCTCAGTACCGATTTACATAACGTTACCTCAGTTAAAATACCAGTCTCTGAGTGAGACAAATGCTTTACATGTGCCATTTTCTCAATCTAAGTGAGGGAGGCAGACCCAAATGGGAAGCTATGGCACCCCACCCCACCGCAAAGGGAATCGTCAATATCATTCTCCAGAACTCACCAACCTACATTACATTCTGACATCCATTTCGTATGCCCACGTTACCACCAAAATGCTCTCTCAAACTGTTAAGGGTCCTCGATTTCCCCTAAGACCTTAAATTCAATTCACTTATCTATTTCTACATGTCTCAGTAATACGGAAAACAAAGCGAAATTATCTGGCAGCTTGAACATCTCTCGACAAATGACTCCACAGGCAGCGTGATATTTTGATAATAAAAAAAGTCACTTCTGAAATTATGATCAGGAGGGAACACTATTTTGTATGGGCTGGGGCCTCACTTCTCTATCCTGTGGGCTACAAGGTGGAATGGTCAGCATTCGAATACATTAGTATCTTTTGGCCCGGTCTCCTCAACTTAGGAAAGATAGAGAAGACATGACCCGGAGGGGCAGGTTCTGGGTCTAAAATAAGTTGGGATCAGCTCTCTCTGGAGGGAGTCACGCCTCTCATTGGGAAGGAAGCAACCCAGAGCAGGCCCAGTGGCTGCTAGGCCGGGCTGCTGTCCCGGGGAGCCGTACGCTAACCACCCGGCTCCCCGATCATCAACTCCCAGCCCATCAACTGCACCGCCAGCCCCGTCAAGGGCGGGGCCCGTGGGCGCCACGCCACGGCGCTCAGGCACGCGGGGCTGGGATGCGAACCCGCAGCCTTGTCCCGGCCCTTGGGGTCCACCCCGGCCGCGGAGTTAACAGGCGTGCCCACGGGACTCGGCGGCCAGGCGTGCCGCGCACACCGCCCTTTCCAGAACCTTCTCTCTCCCGGGTCGCCGCGCAGCCCCACGCCCGCAGCCCTTCCGCGGCCGCCGCAAGCGCCGGCCCGCTCTGCGGCCGCATCCTCTCTGCCACCTACTTTTGCTCCATCCTTGAGCATCTGGGCAAAGCCCGGGGCCTTGGGGACGTGAAGCGCCATGGCCAGCCCGCAATCAACCGCTCACGCGCTCCGAGGAAGCCAGGTGCGCGCACAGCCTGCTGGGAACGCGGCCTTGCGTCGTCACCCGCCCGCCCCCTCCCCCCCACGCCCACGCTTCTCTACCTCCGGGTCGCCCCGCCCCTTCACGCACCAGCTCTCCCGAAGTATCGCGAGAACGAGAGAGGCGCCCGCTCTAGAGTGGCTCCGGCAGCCAGACCCAACTGGCAGATCCCCGATCGGGTCGAACGATGAGGCCGAGCGCAGAGCGCGTGCGCTCCGCGCGTGCGCCGCAGTCTAGCGCTTCCCCCTCGTTCTAAGTAAACTCTGGTCTGGACGTTTGGCTCGTGGCAGTTTCTGAGGCGGAGTCCTGCAGATCCAGCGTCAGGACAGGCTTGCCTTGCCCTTTTCCTCTCCAAGCGATCCTGCCCTCCGTCCCCCGCAAACTACCATTGGCTGTCCTCTGTGTCTTGGGCACTGTAGGGAGCACTGAAAGCTTGCAGGTGATAATTAAAATGGTAACAAGGATTGCAACATGTGGCGTGCCCACGTGTGGACAAGTCTTTGTGGTTTGTTTAAGTGTAGTTATCTTCGTTATTGGTCAAACTTACAAGTGAATATTATCTCCATTTAATAGATGGGAAATTGGCGTTCACTTTTTCAGTGATATGCCAGAGGTCACCAAGCCAAATAAATCCCTGTCTCGAAAAAAAAAAAAAAAAAAGTTTCCACAGAAAAAGTAAAACAGTCTTATGGTAAGAAATACAGGAAACGCAGACAATTTGAAACATTTTTGTGAGTCTTCTGGACATGTAGAAATTAAGGTTTTCTTTAAATTGGGACAGATTCATTGTGCCTTTGACATAATTGCAGCTTTATCTTTTCTTTTTTTAAATGATTTATTTATTTATTATGTATACAGAAGAGGGTGCTAGATCTCACTACAGATGGTTGCGAGCCACCATGTGGTTGCTGGGAATTGAGTTCGTGACCTCTGGAAGATCAGTAGGTGCTCTTAACCTCTGAGCCATCTCTCCAGCCCCACTGTTACATTTTTAAATTAACAGTTGGTAGTTTGTCTGATTTATAATGCTAACAACTATTGATAAATACAATAAACAAAAGATCGTTGATGGGCTCTCTATTTTAAAGCATATATAGGGGTTCTATGACTGCAGAGTAGATGAGACCTGGACCAGAGGACAGTCCAAGATTTTCTCATGGATTAGCTAACAAAATTAAAACTCATATATCAGAGAACATCATTATGGCAAAAAGCAAAAGGGGATTTAAAATGACACCTGATTCGTTAAAGGTGATGGTGAGGAATTAAATCTTGGCAAAACTTAATGACTAGATCATGAAAAACCAAACTGGAGTTCAAGACAACTGATGAATTTTCATTAAAAGTTTATAATAAAAATTGACCTTGCATTAATTGTAACAGACAGTAAATGGGAAGATTTAAATCTACTGTATGTCATTTTGTCAAGGAATTAGATTTTAATTACCAGTGATTCCTTTCAAGTGAAGATTTGTTAGTTCTGCGTAATTTGGGTTGAACTGTATTTATAATTACGGAGTCGAGATAGCAAGGGGAGAATTTCTGCAGGGTTTAAGTGGGATGTGTGTCGTCCAGACAAGAAAACAAATGCAAACTGTTAATGGGACTGGAGCCCGGGTCCTAGCCCCTGCTTGTTATGCTAGTATCTTTCCCTGCTTGGTCTTACTCTGTGTCCTCTGGCCACGGCGGTCTAAAGAACTCACTCTTTGTTTCTCCAGTGCTTGTTTCGTTCTTTCAGCGGGGCTCTCTGCAGGCCTCCATGATGTGTGATAACACAGTGGTCCTAATGTGTGAAGCCTAAGAGGCCATTGCCCCTGAGGTCTTTACCTATCAAAGCTTTCCATCTCCTTTGCCCGAGTTAACACCACATAAGTAAGCGTAACATTTTCCTCGACAAGCCTTAGATTAGTCCCTACATGTTCCTGGTTATCGTTCTGATGGCTTCTGCCCGTCTTCATCACATATCACATAGTTGGAATAGCAAAAATCTTTCTCAACCAGAAGGTAAGCACTGCATGAACTGAACTTACAATTGGATATTGAATGGAATAAGAGCTTAATATCTAATTACCAGGTGGACTGCTGTACAGCAAATGGGAATCGAAATGTTAGTATCCTAAAATTCACATGCTGAGATCCTAACCACCAGCAAGGTGAAACCTTTGGGTAGGTAATTGGTTCATAAGAGAAAACCCTTTGGAGCGGATTGGCACCCTTACAAAATACACTTAAGGGAACTTGTTGCTCTTCCACTGTGGGATGGCACCTGAGAATCAGAAGGTAGGCTTTCACTGTACCTGTCCACACTTTGATCTTGGGCTTCTCAGCCCCTAAGAATGAGGAATGAAATTCTGTCATTTGCGAGCTACCCAGGGTGGTATTTTGTTATAGCAGACTAGTGCAGGGAAGACGTGGTCTCTATTCTCATCTGCTTATCACACAGGTAAACAGACAGCAGAACACAGCAGAAAACTTGCCCAGTTTATAAAAGACCAAGGAAATCAAGATTTCTGAGATCAGAATTCAAGAGCCTCATGCGATTAACACAGTGGTTCTCAACCTGAGGGTTGTGACCCCTTTGGGGATCGCATATTAGATATTTACAGTATGATCCATGACAGCAGCAAAATGACAGCTAAGAAGTAGCCATGAAAATAGTTTTGGGGTGGGCATCATCACGACATGAGGAGCTGTATTAAAGGATTGCAGCCTTAAAGAGGTTGAGAACTGCCCTATTAACTGAAACTCCAGCCTCCAGCCTTCAGGAATAAACTAACAGTCTTGGAATATAGGGCTTTTGGCTCCCTCTGCCCCATTCAGGAAGAATACAACTATGGACTTGGGTAAGTATAAGCCAACTCAAGATTGATAAGCACTGGTTCACTGTTTACTTTTCCCTTGCTTTTGTTTGTTTGTTTGTTTGCTTTGATTATTATTTTTATTTATTTAAGAGTCAAGGTGTAGGGCTAGAGAGATGACTCAGTGGTTAAGAGTGGATACTATTTTTTTTTCTTTTTTGTTTTTTGAGACAGGGTTTCCCTGTGCAGCTTTGGAGCCTGTCCTGGAACTCACTCTGTAGACCAGGCTGGCCCAGAATTCACAGAGATCCGTCTGCCTCTGCTTCCAGAGTGCTGGGATTAAAGGAGGGCACCACTATGCCTGGCTCACTTTTATTTCTTAATATAACTGTAATCCATCCTCCCCATCCTTGCCCAGTCTCTATGGCTTGGGGATGAAGTTGGGAGGACAGTGAGCTACAGATTAACATGTCCATCAGTCCTGAGTGGTTGTCTTCTGGACCAAGCACTGCTATTTTGGGGAGTTCAGTTGTGTCCCCAGCAGGAATGGTTGACCCTTTATACACCCAAAAGTATAGGCCTGGAGTAGGGCATCCAGCTTCTTCCTGCCATGTGGCAATGCCGCACATGACCTGGGCGAGGCAAGGAAAGAATAGAGCAAGGGCTTCGTCTATGTGCCCTCTTCCCTGCCTGGTAAGGCTTTCCAGGTGGGCATGGTTGGGGGAGGAGTGTCTACACCCCTGTAAGTAACCTCTCACCTAGGCTCTGTAAGGAAGCCTCATGAACTCATTGGTTCCTCAGAGTGAACTTTGGTAGAATCTTGCCTCCATTTGTCACTGGGACCTTGGGAAGAGGAGTAGATGTTGCTCTATGTCTCCCCAGGGAAGAGATTTTAGCTTCACCATCTCATTGACTTAGTTTCTGTCAAGCACACAAGTCATAAGGCCAGTCCAAAGTCAAGTTGTTTTTTTTTTTTTAAAGATTTATTTATTTATTATGTATACAGTATTCTGCCTGCATGTATGCCTGCAGGCCAGAAGAGGGCACCAGATCTCATTACAGATGGTTGTGAGCCACCATGTGGTTGCTGGGAATTGAACTCAGGACCTCTGGAAGAGCATTCGGTGCTCTTAACCTCTGAGCCATCTCTCCAGCCCCCAAAGTCAAGTCTTAAAGGACTGTCCTGGTTAAAGATTAGAAGCAAACAAACACTTGACTCCTGTTTTATTTTTTGAGACAGGGTTTGTCTTAGTTACTTTTCCATTGCTGTGAAGAGACAGCATGACCCAGGCAGCTTACAGGAGGAAGAATTTATTGGGGCTTAAAATTTCAGAGGGTGAGTCCATGACCATTGTGGTGGGGAGCACGGTAATAGGCAGGCAGACAGGCAGGCAGGCATGGAGCAGTACTGGAGCAGTGGCTGAGAGTTTATGTTGGATCCACAAGCAAGAGCAGAAAGAAATACCAGGAATGGTGTGGGCTTTTGAAACCTCAAAGCCCATCCCCTATGACACAGCTCCAACAGGACCACACCTAATCAAGCAGTGCTACCAGCTGGAGACCAAATGCTCAAATATATGAGCCTATGGGGGCCATTCTCATTCCAACTACTGCAGGGCTTCATGTAACCTAGCCTGACTTCAAACTCCCTGTGTAGCCGAAAATGACCTTTCACTCCCGATTGTCTGGCCTCTGCCTCCCAAGTGCTGAGACTACAAGTGTGCATCTAGCAACAGGACACTTTGATAACCAGATTACGATGCAGTTGACAAAGCGTGCCGTCTCTTTGAGGTCAAGATTTCCCACCGCAAAAAGAATGATGCTGGAGGAAAGGGACCAGGGGACTTGAGATTCAAGTCTCATGATACCTCTTCCCAAGCTACCTCTAGATGGAGACCAGATGTCTTTAAATTCTGATACTCTTACAAAAGGAAAGAGTGGGGCAAGGAGACACACACCTCATTAAAATGTTGGAGGTGACAAGAAACTGCCTCATGACAAGGGAGGTACGGAGGCGACAGAGGTGGCTGAAGAGCATCTCTGTGCAGGCCTCTCTCCTGTGCTCTTGTAGGATCATACAGCATTGTTCTGAGACTCACATTAGCATGGCTTCCTGGGTCCGTGTAAGGACACCCCCACTTCAGAGCAGAACCATTTCTTTCCAGTTTAGTGGTGAGTCTTGGCCACACTGAGGAACATTTTGCCATGCCAAGTCTTTGGGATGCTTTCCGGTCTTGTTCATTCTTCTGAAGCAGTATTTCTCGAGCTTCATACTGCACGACATCTTACCCTCTTTGGCTGCTCAGTTGTTTCCCGACTCGTTTGTTGTTTTTGTTTTGTTTGTTTTGTTTTTTGAGACAGGGTTTTTCTGTGCAACCCTGGCTGTATTGGAATTCACTCTGTTGACCAGGCTGGTCTCAAACTCAGAAATCCACCTACCTCTGCCTCTCAAGTGCTGAGATCAAAGGGTGTGTACCACCACCGCCTGGCCTTGTTTCCCAACTCTTAAAGAATTCTGGCTGCTAAAACAGGCCAAGGATTGAGGGTAATATGTTAGATAATACAAAGCTGAGTTTGTTTTTACTGCAGCCATCAAGAACCCATCATTAGAGATGTTTTGGTTACCTTTCCAATTCTATGATAAAACACATGAGATAATCAGCATAAAGAGAGGAAATACTTATTTTGGCTCATGGTTTCAAGAAATTTCAGCCCATGGTCAGCTGGTTCCATTGTCCTGGGGCCTGCCTCAGGACAACATGGTTGGGCAGTTTTGTTGATAAAACAGGGCCCTGCAGAGTAGGGAAGGGATCTGCAGTTGGCTGCTGAGTGGTCTGGCTGGAGATGACAGGTGAGGAGGTCTCTGCTGGGACTGTTTAGCTCTGCCTCACAGTGTCTTATGCCTCACAGTGTCTTACGCCTCACAGTGTCTTATGTCTGAGCAGGCTTTTGGGGCTTGTTCTAAAGGAAACTGAAGATTCCAAGGGAGAAGAGGCAATGTGCAACTACCTTGACAAATTTGCTGCTATCTCCTTAGTCAAAGTAGGTCAGCTGAGCAGACCCCGAGTTACTGTAAGATGGGAGAATCAAAGAGTATAGATAGAAAGGAATGTTGAGGATAGTAGTTCAGTCAGTTACCATAGCTACATAACCCCAATCAGCCTTTCTGCTAAGAAATTTCAAGCATTATCTTTAATTTGTCTTCAATAATTCCATTCAGCAAGCCATCACAGGAAATATTGTAAGCCATTGACTTTGTAGGATTTTCAATAAATCAGCAAATAAAGATGCCCTTTGGTGTTTTACTGAACTTCTTTTTTCGGTCACAGTGGGTGATACCTATGTTGAAAAAATACTCCACAAAATGAAATATGGTCATTATTTTAAAAAGAAATTTTTTAAAATTATTGTATTATTTTGTGTGTATGAGTGTTTGCCTGCATGTATGTCTGTGCATCATGAGCGTGCAGTGCCCACAGAGGCCAGAAGGGGGGGATCAGATCTCCTGTAACTGGAATTAGAGATGGCTGTGAGCTGTCACCAGGGTCCTCTGAGAGAGTGGCAGTGTTCTTAACCCCTAAGTCATCTCTCCAGCCCCTAGTATAGTCATTTTTACATGAATGAACATGTGTGTTATCAAGTGTATGTGTAGGTGGGTACTTGTGCCTGTGTGCACACTATCACTCTCCCCCATATTCCTTTGAGGCAGGGTTCTCCCTGAACCTGGAACTTGCATTCTGTAAAAAGACCTGGCAGTCAGCAGACTCCAGGAAGCCTCTTGTCTCTATCCCTCTCTGTGTAGGGTTACAGATGTAGATCCAGCTGGGTGCTGGGTGCTGGGGTCAGAGCTCTCGTCCTCAGGCTTACATCTTCCTAGCCCAGTGCAGTCATTATTGGTGGGCTGTATTGTCTTTCTTTTCTACCTTTATGTTCCGGGATGAATTCAGAATATTTTGGAGGGTACCCTATCAGCCATTCCTAAAGGTACTTGCTTGTTTGCCTCTGTTCATGTCTCAATGTTCTCTACCCTAGTTTGTTGCATGGAATACCCATACTCTGGATATTTGAACTTGGTAATGCAACTTTTAAGAATCCTTCCTCCATTCCCTGTTAGAAGTCTACTTGCAGCTGGGCAGTGGTGGTGCATGCCTTTAATCCCAGCACTCGGGAGGCAGAGGCAGGTGGATCTCTGCGAGTTCGAGGCCAGCCTGGTCTACAGAGCAAGATCCAGGAAAGGCATAAAGCTACACAGAGAAACCCAGTCTCGAAGGAAACAAACAAACAAACAAACAAAAATCCAGAAGTCTACTTGCAGAAGTCTGTGTTAAAAATGAAATTTTCTGGATGCCATGTGCTGACTTCTTATTCGGTGATAAATTTGTAATTTTGCCTTGGGGTCAAGCCAGGCATCAAAGGTCTTGTTCTTTGGAGAATTAACTTTGGTAAACTGTCCTTTTAAAAATAATGTAATTTTTTTTATGTGTATGGGCATTTTGCTGGCATTTTTGTCTATGCCCTACTTATTTGCAGCGTTCATGGAGTCTAGAAGAGGACATTTGGTCCCTGGAACTGGAATTACAGATAGTTGTTAGTGGCCTTATGGGTTCTGTGCAAGAGCAACATATGCTCTTAACTGCTAAACCATCTCTCCAGGCCACAAGTTGCCTTGTTTTCTATCATATCCTTTTTGTTTTTGTTTTTAAAAATAGGGTTTCTCTTTGTGGCCTTAGCTGTCCTAGAACTAACTCTGTAGACCAAGCTGGACTCTAACTCACAGAGGTCCACCTGCCTCTGCCTCTTCCACCCGAGTGCTGGGATTAAAGGCGTGTGCCACCACCGCCTAGCCTATCATATCTTACAATATGGAAAATTAAAAGAAACAATAGTCTGAAGAGATTGCTCAGTCCAAGGAAGCTTGAGGGTTGAGATTCATCTCCAAAACAGGCCATGTATATATGAATGTGATCTCAGTGTTAAGGATGTGAAGACAGTGGATCCCTGGGGTTTGCTGGTTGTCAAGTTCTAGGGCAGTGAGAGACCCTATCTCAAAAAACAGGATGGACAGCTCCTGAGGAATTGTACCAAAAGTTGACCTCTGGCCTACACACACACACACACACACACACACACACACACACACACACACACATGTGCACACTCATGTGGACACATGCACACACACATGCACACACGCACGCACGACTGAAAAGAGAAAAGCAGACCATTGTCTTTTCTGTATGCCTGATTTTGTAGAAAATTTTATTCCATGGCATCTTTCTTACATAATCTATAGGAAAATGTGTTTCATCATTCAACCATTTTTTTTAAGATTTATTTATTTATTTATTATGTATACAGTATTCTGTCTGCACGTATCCCCACAGGCCAGAAGAGGGCACCAGATCTCATTACAGATGGTTGTGAGCCACCATGTGGTTGCTGGGAATTGAACTCAGGACCGTTGGAAGAGCAAGCAGCGCTCTTAACCTCTGAGCCATCTCTCCAGCCCTCAACCATTGTTTTTAATGCTACGGCCTCCATGAGTCTTAAACTACTTTTTTGCTTTAGAGCTGAGGGTAGCCCACTTTTACCATCTCTAGGGCTTTGACGCAACATTTCTTTGTATTATTCTGAACATGTGTTCTTAGTTTCTTGCTTTTCCATCTCTTTGTGCCTCAGCTATCTCAGTTTAAAAACAATCTTGCCAGGCACAGTGATACATGCCTATAATATCAGCACTGGAAGGCTATGGCAGGACTGTCATGAGTTCAAGGCCAGCCTAACCTGCATGCTGAGTCCCAGACCAACCTGGCAGAGTGAAATCCTATGTGGTGTTTTGAATGCTGATGGTGCCTGTAGGTTTGGGAAGGATTAGGAGGTCTGGCCTTGGAGGAGGTGTGTCACTGGGGTGGGGTGGAGTTGGTGGAGCTTTGCGGTTATAAAATCCTCATGCTATTCCTGATATGCTCTCTCTCCTGCCTCCTGTGTGTGGATTAAGATGTGAGCTCTTGGCTATTCCTGCCGCCATATTCCTGCTCCAGCTTTGCCCTGCCATCACGGACTGTAACCCTCTGAAAGTGAAAGACAAGGAAGTTCTTCTCTGAGTGGCCTTGGTCACGCTGTTTTGTCACAGCAATAGAAAAGTCACTGAGACCCCTTTCTCAAAAATAACATCAACCAAGCATCTTGACTGATTTTGTTATAAGCTAGATTAGATCTTTGATGGATTTCAATGGGATATTCATATTTTCCAAATCACTAGTATATAAGTTAACAGATGATTTAAAAATTAGAATCTTCATCTCAGAACTTTAGAAATTTAACATAGGATGAATTTACTATTTGTGTTTGTTTGTTTTAAAGATTTATTTATTTATTATGTATACAGCGTTCTGTCTGCACATATCCCTGCAGGCCAGAAGAGGGCGCCAGATCTCATCACAGATGGTTGTGAGCCACCGTGTGTTGCTGGGAATTGAACTCAGGACCTTGGGAAGAGCAAGTACTGCTCTTAACCTCTGAGCCATCTCTCCAGCCCTACTATTTGTTTTTAAAATTAATTACATTTATTTATTCTCTCCCTCTCTTCCCCCATCTCTCTCTCTCTCCATCTCTCTCTCTCCCTCCCTCCCTCCCTCTCTCTCTCTCTCTCTCTCTCTCCCTCTCTCTCTCTCTCTCTCTCCCTCTCTCTCTCTCCCTCTCTCTCTCTCTCTCCCCCTCTCTCCCCCTCTCTCTCTCTCTCTCTCTCTCTCTCTCTCCCTCTCTCTCTCTCTCTCTCTCTCTCTCTCTCTCTCCCCCTCTCTCTCTCTCTCTCTCCATCTCTCTCTCTCTCTCTCTCTCTCTCTGTGTTCCTGTCAACTTGAGGGAGTTGATTCTAACTTTGACCATATGGGTCCCAGGGATTGAACTCTGGCCATCAAGCATGGCTAGAAATGCCTTTACCTGATGAGCCATCTCACCAGCCCAAAACTTACAGTTTGTTGCTTGAACTAAGAAACACAACCACACTGTGAGTAATATAATGCCAAAGTATAAAACTTGAGAGGGTCTTACACTTTTATATATAGATGTCATTAAAATCATTCTAGAATTTCCCTACTCACTAGTTGGTGCATATAAGCTAGCTCCTGATTCATTTCCTCCCTCCCTCCATCCTTTCCTCACTGCCAGAGATCAAACCCAGTCCTTTTACGTGCCGAGTAAATGCTCTCGATCATCACTGAGCTACAGCCAGTGCTTGGGTTTTGGAGACAGGGTCCTAGTATGTAGCTTAAGCTCATCTCTAACGTGTGATTCTCCTGCCTCAATTTCCCAAATGCTGGGATTGTAGGCATATGTCCCAAGTTCAGCTGGTCCGTAGTGTCTTGTAGGTACTTAGCCCGTGAGGCAGTACTTACTTTTGTGATTGGATTGGTGAGGATGCTTGATGGTTCAAATGCTTATCAGCCATTGTCATTCTTGCTTGTCCTATTAATGTTTTGGCTATTTTTATTGCAATGATTGCTTCTAGGGTTTTCAGTGGAGTCAGTCATTAGTCCCAGGGAGTAACAGTAAGAAAGGATCCACGTGTCTATTTATGTAGCAGTCTGTTAGAGCAGTTACATTTTCTCATTGCTATGTGGCAGCCCACTTCCTGTTTCTTAATAGATCCTCACTCTTCTGACCGCATGCCCAGCTGTATCACAGAGGAGACTATTAAGTCACACCAGCAGTTTCTGTGCAGATGGAGGGTAATGGTTACCAAAATCACCTTCCCAAAGATGGTCATCTCTTTAACATTGTTACACAATGATGGCATAGGAAAGTGAAGTCTAATAATTAGAAATGAACTCTGCGAGAAGAAAAGAATATTTATGTAAGTGAGAAAGGAGAGGTACAACGATATATATTTAGAAGATCTAATCACAGTCACTTAAGATGACACTCAACTTTGTCAAAAAATCCCAACAGAAAAGAAGCGGGGGAAAAAAAAAAGTAAATATGGAAAATGTTTTTCTCTAAGCCCATATACTTTGCTCCCACCTGTGATATGGAATAAATCATTGGCCCTTCACCAAAGCCTTTTGGATCAAGAATTGTTGTAAAATATTTTTAATTTCCATAAGCCTTGAGTGTCCTTCCTCACATAGAACAAGTGAGAACAGATATGAACATGCACAAACTAAGAAGACTCAGATTTATTGACAGCAGCAAGAAATGACAGGTGGTGACTCAGACATGACCCCAAAGCTAGAGAGCATATTGAGGCCATAACTGAGAACATAGTTGAAGTGTGAACTGAATTAGTCTATCAATAAAAACCAGGAGTCAGATACTGGAGTCAGTAATAACCTGAAAGATCAGAGAAACAGAGGAGCAGCTACCAGTGACTTCTTACCTCCCCAGATCCTCCGACCGAAAAGGGGTGAGATCCTGACTCTGCCCCACCTCATCACTTCCTGTCTCTCCTCCCGAGTGCTGAGATTAAAGGTGTGAGCCACCACTGCCCAGCTTCTGTGGTTAACTAGTGGCTAGCTCAGCTCTCTGATCTCCAGGCAAGCTTTATTTGTCAGAACACAAACAAAATATCACACAACACCAGTTAGTGGAGCCATTGCATTTAAATCACTTAAAGTGATTGTCTATGAATATCAGAGCACCCAGGTAGTTTCTTTAATTGCACTTGTAAAAGCTCTTTAGGAAGAGGCAGCTGGTTTTACAGTGTACTCACCTAACCTCCTCATGCTGCTTCCTAAAATTGTCAACTGTAATCTTGTTTTTGGTAATAGAGTAGGAAAAATGTAGAAGATCCTGGGAAGACATGAACCTGTGCTGTCTCTCAGCTAACAACTGCTTGCTGGCAACCCTGGGCGATTGAGGGAGGTCACAGCCTATTTGTTAAGGTGCTGATTGAGACACTGGGACACCGGTTCCTTCCCTTAATATAAAACCAATTTTGAGCCAAGTCATTTAAGACCTTTTGAAAACTGACTCTAAAATAGCATGTGATATCCTGAGGAAAAAAATAAACCATGATTTAGTAAACTAGGTGGGTGATCCATGGGGAAAGGGCAGCTTTATATGGTGTTCTTACAGAGAGAGAAGGCATGGTAGATAAAGTGAGGCCAGGAAAAGACAAAACAAGAAAACTACTTTGGCACAGCCACATGATTTCCAGCTTGAAATGGCCATTTCTATGTCTGCAGCCCAGTGAGTGCTGCCACCAGCTATGAAAATGGGTGGAAGGATCCTCACTGAGCTTATAAAATGGATAGTCTACTAACCAACAATGCTCTTAGGGGGAATGATGGTGCCATTTCTTCCTTCTTAAAAAAAAATGTTTATTGATATTAGTTATGTGTATATGTGTGTTTGTGCACACGTGAATTTAGATGCTCCTAGAGACCAGAAGAGGGTGTCAGATGCACTGGAGCTGTGGTTAGAGGTGGTTGTGAATTGCCATATGCAGGTGCTAGCAATGGACCCTGGTTCTCTGAATAAGCAACAATCTCTTTTAGCTTTTAAGCCATTCTATTGAGACGGGGACATGCTATATAGACTTAGCTGGCCTGGAGCTCTCTGTATAGAACAGGTTGACCTTTAACTCATGGAGACCTACCTACCTTGGCCTCCAAAGTACTGGGATTAAGGGCATGTGCCACCATGCCCAGCAAGATGATCTCATTTCTCGATGAACATACTATTATGAGGTAAATTACCGTTTCACTGAAATGATGGACGGAGCTGGCCTGCAGGGTCAGTGATGACGAGGGCAGCGGTGAAAATGAAAGTGATAAGATAAAGTAAAGCCTGCTCACAGTAATGTGGCCATATGGTAATAATGAGCAGTTGACGCCTATCTGCCCCCCAGCCTCTGTTCTCACTTCATTTATCCTGTAATAACTGGATCCTGAATTTTATAGAAGAATTACTGCTTTTGAATTTCATGGTACACAGTTCAGGGTTTCATCATGTAACGGTGCCGACGGTGTAACATCACTAAATGCCAAGTGCTTCCGTGCTGAGGGCTTTGTGAAAGTTACTTCGTTTGATCTTCAAGAGCACATTGACAAAAGCTTTCAATGCACTCCCATTTTACTTAAAATAAAGCCAAAGCTCTATATGAGGGTTTGTAGGGCCCAGCATGAGCTATGTCTGCCTGCTGTGGATATCGCTCTGTGTAAATAAAGTTCTGATTGGCCAGTGGCTAGGCAGGAAGTATAGGCGGGACAAGAGAGAAGAGAATTCTGGGATGTAGAAGGCTGAGGGGAGACACTGCCAGCCGCCTCCATGAAAAGCAACATGTAAAGACACTGGAAAGCCACAAGCCATGTGGCAAAGTATAGACTAACAGAAATGGGTTAATTTAAGATAGAAAAAGTAGGTAACAAGAAGCCTGCCACAGCCATACAGTTTGTAAACAATGTAAGTTTCTGTGTGCTTTCTTGGTTGGGTCTGAGCGACTGTGGGACTGGCAGGTAAGAGAGATTTGTCCTGACTGGGCCAGGCAGGAAAACTCTAACTACACCTGCCTCCTTGTGTGCCGTGCGTGCTCTCCAGTCTCCCCACCACAGCTATGTGTACTTCATAGCCTCGGAATGTGCCGCTCTCAAACTCATTCTCTCCCTAGGGCTCTTCCCTGGCTTCCCTTTGTCCAGACTGTCCTTCTCGCAGACCTTACCGTAGATGACTCCTGTTATTTAGGTGCTGGGTCAAATCTCACCTCAGAGCCACAGAGAAGTTCTTTGAAAACTCTGTCTAAAAAATGTCATTAATCTCTCTCCTATCACCTTGTTTTATTTTCATTCTAATACCTAACCTGTCATTCTTAGAATCTGCAGGCATGGGCCCTAGGGTCGCTCTACAGAGATCCCAATTCATGGACGTTCAGTCCCTTATAGGTGACAGTACAGTGTTTGCTGTAACACAAATCATCTTGTACACTCTGTATCATCTCTATTACTGATAGTTGCTACTGTCATGTAAATGGTTGTTCTATGTATTGTTTAGTACATGTTTTCTCCAGATGCAACTTAAAAAAAAGTTTCTGTCTGTAATTGGTTGGATGCACAAATGGGAAATTCATAGATATGGAAGAACAATTGTAAACCAGCAAATTTCCCCTCTTTTCAAAAAATCTATCTATCTATCTATCTATCTATCTATCTATCTATCTATCTATCTATCTATCATCTGTGTGTGTGCATGCGTGCGCACAGCACATACACTTTCAGCACAGTGTGCATGTAGAGGTCAGATGATAATGTTCAGGAGTCAATTCTCTTCTATCTTATGTGGGTTCTCAGCATTGAATTTAGAAGATCAGCATGTAGCTGAGGATGACTTTGAATTTCTAATCCTTGTGCCTCCACTTTCTGAAAGCTAGAATTACATGCATCTTACCACACTAGGCTTTTGCCTCCTGGGCCACCTCATCAGATCCGCCAGTAAAATTTCATGTTTCTTAAAAACACTCTGCCATGAGCTGACATGCTCCTGTAGCCATGCCTTTCCCATCATGATGGACTGATATCTCCTGAGATCATGAACCAAAATAAATCCCCCCTCCTTTAAAACAGAAACAACAGATCTTTTTATTCCTACCAGTTGGAATTCAATCTTATTGGTAATTTGAATAAAATCGTTCCTTTATTACAATGTTTTCTTTCATTTTTATTCCTTGTGTGTGTGTGTATGTGTGGGGGTCCTCTTTCCCTCTCGGCCTGTTGGCCACCAGGTCAAGAGGGCACGAGGCAGTAGCTGTGACAGAATGCATGAAGGAAGACAGCCCTCCAGGACACAGACTTCAGTGAATCAGCTCAAATTTATTTGAGAGTGTAAGTAACATATAGGATTGGGGAGCCTGGGGACAAACCCTAATTTGCATTAAGTGGCACGCTCCTATCACAAGGTTTTGTATGTGGCAGTAGGGTCCTATCAAAATGGCTTGAGCACTTGCCTACTGACCATCAGGAGAAGAGCCTTTGCAGAGAACTGTGTCCAGTGTCACCCTTGAGATAAGTCAGGCATCCTGGGCCTAGAGAGCAGGAAGCTTTGCTGGGGAGGGAGGGAAGGAGTTTCCATCTTGCCGAGTCTAAAGATGGCCGCCAGGCTATGGTAGACTTCGACCTCTACCAGCCAGCAATGTCTTCCAACAATTCTCTCCTGTCTTTCCTTCCTCCCTCTGTCCCTCCCTCCCTCCCCCTTTCTCTTTCTGTTTCTCACTCTAGTTCTTTTTTTAATTTTATTTTAGAATAGTGACTAAGACATGGCAAATATTTAACAACAAATCTGAAGTTTTGAGGAACACTCACCAAGGGAGAGAGGATGATACCCACAATATGTAAAGTTTAAAGATAAAAACTTAAATTTAGATATGTGTGTGTGTGTGTGTGTGTGTGTGTGTGTGTGAGAGAGAGAGAGAGAGAGAGAGAGAGAGAGAGAGAGAGATATCTCACTGTGTAGCCAAGGTTGGCCTCAAATAGAAGATGCTTCTTATTCAGACTCCCAAATGCTGGATTGCAAGTGTGTCCCCCACCACTTCCTGCCAACGTGGTAGGGTTTTGATGTTGCTCTTCAGACAAGTTTTAATGTAGCTCAGGCTGGCCTTGAACTTGCAAGGTAGGTGCAGATGACCTTGAACAACAACTACTTTTCTTGCTACTTTTCCTCCTGCTGTGGGAGGGTCCTTCTGTACACTGTGAATGTGTGTTGCTCTCATTGGTTAATAATAAAGCTGTTTGGCCTATGGCAAGGCAGGATAAGGTTAGGAACAATCAAACTGAGGAGTGGAGTTGAGGGAGACATGAGCCAGCCACCCAAGAAGCAAGATGTCAGAGGACCAGTAAAGCTACAGCCATGTGGCAATACATAGATTAATGGAAATTGGGTAATTTAAATGTAAAAGCTAGTTAGTAATAAGTCTGAGCCATTGGCCAAACATTTATAATTAATATAAGCCTCTGTGTGATAATTTGGGAAGTAGCTTCTGGGTGTTTGGGAACAGAATGTGGCTGTTGGGACAGAAACTCTGCCTCCCATTACATTCTTCTCCTCCATTTATTTTTGTTTTTGTTTTTCTTTTTTCTTTTTTGTTTTTCGAGACAGGGTTTCCCTGTGTAGCTTTGTGCCTTTCCTGGAACTCACTTGGTAGCCCAGGCTGGCCTCGAACTCACAAAGATCTGCCTGCCTCTGTTTCCCAAGTGCTGGGATTAAAGATGTGCGCCACCACCGCTCATTTTTGTTTTTTTGAGACAGGGTTTCTCTGTGTAGCCCTGGCTGTCCTGGAACTGGCTCTGTAGAATGGGGTGGCTTTAAGCTCACAGAGATCCACCTGCCTCTGCCTCCCAAGTGCTGGGATTAAAGGCGTGAGCCACCTTGAATTTCTAATCCTCATGCTTCTACCCTTGGAGTACTGGAATTACAGACCTGATTTATATGGTGTTGAGGATAGATCCCACAACTTTGATCATTCGAGGCAAGTACTCTGCCAACTGACTACATCTCCATCCATTTGAAGTTTTTTTTTTTTTAATTTTTTTATTTTTGAGATAAGGTCTCAAAAATCTTTGTGTATCTGAGGATGACCTTGAACCTCTGGTTCTCCTACCTCCCAAGTGCTGGCATTAAACATATGTACACCTGCTTTTATGTGATTCTGAGGACTGCAGCCAGGGCTTCATGCATTTAAGCAAGCACGGTACTGACTTTGGCTCATCCCCAGCCCTCTCAACGCTTGACTGAAGGACTCTATATCAGAGAGAAATACAGCAGTATTTCTCTAGTGTTGAACTTGAGAAATGTCTGTGCACTCAGGAGAGAGCAGAGCTGCACACACATTTCACTTAGGTTCTGATAACACCCACTTGACATCTGTCACCAAGGCAGAAGCCACGATTGTTTTCACCAGCAGAAATGAAACTCAAGGAGGCACACAATTTCACTGTCAATGATTCCTGATTTAAAAGTTTAACAGCAGCTTAAGAAAAAGCCAGCAATTCAGGTGGTGGCAGCAGCACACACCTTTAATCCCAGTACTTGGTAGACAGTGGCAGGTGGGTCTCTGAGTTCGAGGCCAGCCTGGTTTACAGAATGAGTTCCAGGACAGCCAGGGCTACATAGAGAAACAAGTGCAATTATCCCTTTTGTGTCTTGCTGTGGAAAAAGGGAGAGGAGCAGGAAGGAAAGGAGGAAGGAAGAAAGGAAAGGATTGCCACAACCCACTGAACTTCCCTTGTCTTCATTCCATCGTTATTAAGTCAGTGGTGAAAGCTGTGTATCTATCCGTATAGATATATCTATATATCACATATATATCAATATATAGAGATAAATATAGTAATCCAACTCCATTATTTGCAACATGTCCACACAATTGTGCCTGTTTTTCCTCTAAAATAACCTAACTAACCAGCAGAGGGTGCACTTTCCCTATGTTTCCACCTCCTCATACTTGAGCAAAAGAACAGGAAGTTTTATAAGATGAAAAAAATTCTCCAGTGAATAAGTAGAGAGGTTCAACTTCTCTCCTTTTCTCTTTACTAAATGTTGGGAAGTGAAATATGCAAAAAGTATAGCAGTGAAGGCAGTCTCTTGTTAGATTTTTCAGTAACAGAAAAATCAATTTCAAGACTGTAGTCTCTATCACAGAAATCCTGAGAACAACTGACTATGACATGCACAATACAGTCCAGTGTAGTACAATGCAGTGTAACACAACACATGACAATCCAATCCCAACACCTAAGGCTCAGGGAATCCTGCAGAAGAGGTGGGTTGTAACAGCCATAGGACAAGGATGCCTACCTACTATAGGATAGAGTAGGGAAGCTACACCCATGAAATCTTAACAATACGGTCACCTAGACAAGAAGACAACAGCAGTTGACATCCAGAGTGGATGAGGGAAATCTGGAAAGGCTCCACCCTTAGATGAAAGAGTTATAGACAACCATGGCTGCTAAGTAAGGGAGAACCAGTCTTCTCTTGCTAAGAACCCTTAGTAGGTTATGCAGTTTGAAGTAGTCATGAATTTGAGCAGAAGTGGGAAGGACGTGAGCTGAAAGGATGGAAGGATAGGGTGGCAATGATGTAAATATAGTACTCAAGTGTGAAGTTCCCAAGAAAACTGTGATCTCATTCATGGACTGATTCTTTTCCAACTTACCGCCTCCCTGCAATTTCCTGTTTAACTTGTTCTTTTCATTTATTTATTTTTATTCTTGAGGTAGGGTCTCACTGTGTAGCCCAGGCTGGCCTGGAACTTACTATGTAGACCAGGCTGGCCTTGAATTCACAGAAATCTGCTTCCCCCTGCCTCCTGAAAGCTGGGATTGAAGGTATGGGCCACCATACTCGACCTTTGTCATACTCTGTCTCTCTGTCTCCCCTCTCTCTGTTTTCATGCTGAGATCTGCTTGTATTTGTCCTTCTTTCTGTGTGGGTATTATCCAATTGAAATATAGTATAAACTGCATATGTAACTTAAAATGTCACATTAAACAGCAAAAAGAAACAGGTGACATTAATTATATACATTTTATTAATTTTACCTTATTTTTATCTTCTCCACACATAGACAAGACAAAATATTAATGAATATTATTTTGGGTGGGTGAGTTATGTTTACAGCACATTCCAAATTAAAATGATCACATTCCATTGTTCAATAGCCACATGAGAAAAGCACCCACTGTATTGGATAACACATCTCTCTCTTTCTAACTTCCTTCTTTCATTCAATTGCCTCATCCCTAACCACGCTAACGGAAAGCAGGACACTACAAAAAAATGCTTTGCATTCAGAAACCACTCATGTCGAAGTATCCACCAGTTTGGATAGTGTAGGAAACACAGGAAACCACCTGAGTTTCTTCTGAGACTGTCACCAACATCTGTAATCTTTTTCCTAGGACAGAAGTAGCATTTCTTAGGCAGTCAGTTTTTCAGGGGCTCAAATCCCCTCTTTCACAACATGAGGTATCCCCTTTATTTTCCTGAGAATTCATTTGCAAGTACATACAGCCTGCCATCTGCCAGATCTTTCCTATGTGATGGATCATGGGTCTAATTAACTGTTCACACATCAAATTCCATTTGTTGTTTACAGTACCCTTTTAGGTATTTTTATTATCCCCTCTGCTTTCAAGAGGAGAAGGCAGGCAGGGGAGGCTTAGAGGTGTTGATCAACACTCTCCAGTTAGAAGATTGCTGAGCTGAGATGTCAGGCTGCCTATGGACCCTTCCAAATCTAAGGTCCGTAGCTTTACTAATAGTGTTTCCCAAGTAAGTGGTGGTTATTCTAACTGGCAAGAAAAGCAAGGCTTGGATAATCCTGTAATCAGACCTTCCTGTTTTTTAGGGAAAAATCACTTTTCTGTCTAGTGTGGAGGGAGGCTGAGCGGCTTCTCCCATGACCATCCAGGGTTGACGCTCATGCTGTTAACTCAACCTTGATGCCCTTTCCCTTTATTAGAAATGTTTCCAGATTTAAACCCTAGTTTATAAAGACCATTTAATGACCCTGTCCAAAGAGGAAGCAGGAGGTTTCAGATTCTTCCCAGAGCAAAAAAGAACTGCCATGAAAAGGTTTGCGTGAGGTCATTGGTCTCATCGCGACTTTGACTTGGCCTTGATCTTTATTTAGCGTTTTAGTTTTATGTTCTGCAACAAGTTTGGCCATGTTGGAGGACCATCCAAAGGTCAGCGAGTTGGCTGCTGGTGATTGGGCCCTCACCCGGACGCCAGGGTCTATTACTGTGCCGGTGGAAATCCCCAGCTCACCTCGGGATGATGTTGCAGCCGCTTTCCGAAAGTCACAGGCTTTGCAGGCTTTTTGTGCACTACTCCGTAAGAACCCAAGACTGTGTCGACCTGGATGAGAGCAGTCAGCTGGAATCAAACCCGTGGAGCTCTGCTGAGTCGTCCTTGCATTTCGGTGGGCCAATTGATGCTTCAGGACTCCAATTGCACGTTCCCATCAAAGGGTGCGATTTGAAAGAGAAAGACTGTTCCTAAATACTTTGTAATTTTTTTTTTATTTCTTTGATTTGAGTACAAATATTCTGATACTTTTAAAGATCAGTGACTAGCAAAAGACCTCTTTCGAAATGTTAGCTCGTAGTGTAACTCAGACCATCTTCCAGCGGTGGTGGCGTATTCCTTTAATCATAGTGCACCAGAGGCAGAGGCAGGCAGAGCTCGGTGAGTTCAAAGCCAGCCTGGTTTACAGCGTGTGTTCCAGGACAGACAAGGCGACACAGGGAAACCCTGTCTCAAAACAAAACAAACTCAAGCCATCATCTGGATTTGCACTGATTGTGAATCATATAATAGATCCTGTTGACCAATCCATTTAAGTCTTCCTACAGCTATTGTTTCTTGGTTAATTGATTTGTTATGTCTAGAGACCCTGCTGCGTATGTTAGCATATGCCTTTAATCTCAACACTCGGGAGGCAGAGGCAGGGCTTCTATCTGTGAGTTCAAGGCCAGCCTAGTCTATTAAGCAAGTTCCAGGATTGCAGGATAACCAGGGCTATACAATGAGACTAGAAGCCCTTTCTCCATTACTCATTTAACAAGACAAAATTGTCTTTATCTAGGAGAAGCAAGCACCTTATTTGAGTTCCAGCTGTGAATGTTGATCACATCAAGTAACCTGATTCTTACTTGCCTTATACTAATACTTGAATATTGGGTTACTTTCCTTTTTCTTTCTTGTTTTTTCAAGGTTCTTTTTTATTTTATGTGTATGGGTGTTCTATCTGCATGTGTGTCTGTGCACCACATGCATGCCTGGTGCCAAAAGAGGCCAGAAGAGGGTGTTAGATTCCCCTGAAACTAAAGTTACAGATAGTTGTGGGCCACCATGCGGGTGTTGGGAACCAAACCCTATCCTTTGGAAGGGTGTGAGTACAAAACAGGATAAATGACCTTGCAGGTTAAGAGTTCCATTTGCAGGTAAGAATACGTTCCTGTTTGTCCTGTGTTTATATTACTCATCTGCACCAGATGTGCTTGGTCCTATGTAGATGGGGGGTGGTACATCAGGATGTACGCTTGCCCCTGATTGGATGTAGGTTGGAGCTATGCAGGCAGGAAGTATGTCAGGATATATGCTTGCCCCTGATTGGACCTGATGGAAAATACAGTGGCCCTGTGGTTTTGCCCTTTTTAAGCTGCAAAACGTGACTTGTAGTCATTTCCTGGTCACCCTGGAGTGGTCCTGGCCAGAACCCATCCTCCTGGCCACTATTTAATTAAAGCTTGCTTCAAATTTGGCTTAAGACTGTGGTAGCAGTCTTATTTTTGACTGGTAGGATTAACAAGTGCAGTCTGTGTTCTTATCTAATGAGCCACTTCACCAGCCCCTAAAATTGCTTTTCTTATAGAATTATGAATGACCTCTGTGCACAAGGACTTTATAAAGTATTAATTATTCAAATGCTATTTTACACCAAATTGTTACATGTCTCTGAATATTTAAGCGCATATATGTTATTATTTTATGTGCTTATGTACCATGATTTAGCCTAGGGACAATATAAGCCGAAGTTAATACCCTGGGGACAGTGGTTCTCAAACAGAGGCCATTTTGTCTCCTCAGGAGACACTTGGCAAAGACTTGAGGTGTTCTTTTTATTTTATGGTGCCACAGTTAGGAGGGTCAGCACTGGTATCTGGTAGGCAGAAGCCAAACACTAGTCTAAGGACAGCTCCAAACAATAATCTGGCCCCTCGTGCTGCTAGTGCTGAGTCTGAGAAAGACCATTGTAGAGGAGAAGGTTTTCAAATGCATGCCAGAGTCATGGGCAGCAGGGTGTGGGATATAGTTGATTGACAGGCATCACACCTATATTTGCTTTGTAAAAAAAATATTATTTTGTATGTACCAGTGTTTTGCCTTACATGTACTGTACCATGTGTGTGCATTCTCCATGGATGTCTGTGCACCACATGTGTGCATTATCCACCTAGGCCAGAAAAGGATGTCAGATCTTTAGGAGCTGGACTTAGAGATGGTTGCTAGCAGCCATGTGGGAGCTGATCCTGGAACCTCTGCCAGTGCTTTTAACCACTGAGCCATCACTCCAGCTCACCCCAAAATTTTCTGACTTGTGTGGGGACCACAAACTTGAATTTCTAAGGAGTTCCCAAGTAAAACTGATTTTACTTGCTAGGGACGGATGCCTTGAGAGCTCCGTTTGTGTGTTTGTTTGAGACAGGGTATTTTAGCCCTGGCTGTTCTGGAACTCACTCTGTAGACCAGGCTGTCCTCGAACTCACAGAGATTCTCCTGCCTCTGCCTTCCCAATGCTGGGTTTAAGGCTTGCACCACCACTGCCCAGCATGTTGGTTGATTTGCTTTGGTAGGCAGTAGAGCAAAGTGGTGGGTTGCTGGATGGCAAAAACTTTGGATCAGGAAGTCAAGGAGACCAAAGCCCTTCTTGTAAATGTGAGCAGTAACAAGGCTCACAGGCTGCTCTCCCTGTAATAGGCTGTCCAGTGCATTACAGGTTTCTGAAGAAAGATGCAGTCAAGGACACGGTCTCCATATTCTCCCAGGCATGTGACCTCACTTTTCCTCATTTTGATTTTCTACTCCTGGCCCTGCCTCCTCTCTTCCCAGCCCAAGGGTCTATAGAAAGGCAGGAGCCTTTTTAGAGGTTCTTTCTACTTGAAAGTCCATCCTAGCCAGGTGTTGGTGGTTGCGAGCCTTTGATCCTAGCACTTGGGAGGCAGAGGAAGGTGAATTTCTGTTGGAGGCCAGCCTGGAGCAAGTTCTAGCATAGCCAGGGCTACAGAAAGAAACCCTGTCTTGAAAAGCAAAAACAAAAACAAGAAAGGAAGGAAGGAAGGAAGGAAGGAAGGAAGGAAGGAAGGAAGGAAGGAAGAAAGAAAGAAAGAAAGAAAGAAAGAAACAGAAAGAGAGAGCGAAAGAGAGAAAGAAAGGAAAGGAAAAATCAGTTCCTATCCATGCTGTCACCTGACCCATCCTTGGCATCCTTGTCTTTCTTTTCTATGGCCTCACCCGGTGCACAGTGAGTACCAGTTTTATGGTTCAAAGTATCGTGTCTGGCCTGCCACTCCAGAAAGAGTTGGGAACTATCTCTTGGTTTTATCTGGAGTTCTTGTTAAAAAGCAGTTTCTGATCCTGTAGGTCTGGAGTGGGGTTTGTGAGTCTGCATTTCTGAGAAAGTCTTCAGGTGACGTTGACTCTGCTGGACCAAGAACTGTGTTTGGAGCAGCAAGCCTAAGGTTTGAAGTAACTGATGATTTTCAGGGGGATAATTATAACTTCTATGAAGAAACAAAAAAACCAAGTGATTCTACCAGTTGCTGTTCCAAAGAGAAATAAATATGTTGATTTTGCAACAGTGATACTTAACCCTGGCTCCACAGTGGAGCTTATTATTTGTTGCATGGAAAAATACTTTTGGAAGCAGATGTTTATAGTGAGAAATGAGCTGGATTGGGAGTTGTGGTGGGCTTTGAGAACCTGATATCTATAAAACTGATTCTGTTAAGAAGTAGAGTGGAAAATATGTACTGTGCTTCAGAAATATATTGACAAAAGCATCGATTTGTTGTCGGTTGTAGCTAGAGTTTTCCTGCCTGGTCCACAGTCAGGACAAATCTCTCTCACCTGCCAGGCCCATAGTTGCTCAGACCCAACCAAGTAAACACACAGAGACTTATATTGTTTACAAACTGTATGGCCGTGGCAGGCTTCTTGTTATCTACTTCTTTTATCTTAAATTAACCCATTTCTATTAATCTATACTTTGCCACTTGGCTTGTGGCTTACCATTACCTTACATCCTTCTTGTCATGGCGGCGGCTGGCAGTATCTCTCCACCCAGCCTTCCACCTCCCAGAATTCTCTTCTCTCTTGTTCTGCCTATACTTTCTGCCTGGCCACTGGAAAACAGCATTTTATTTATACAGAGCGATATCCACAGCACTTCCCTTTTTCTTTTTTTCTTTTTTTTTTTAAAGGAAGTTTTTAACTTTTACATAGTAAAATTACATATAACAAAACAATTATCAAGCAAGAATTACAGTTATATTATTAAAGAAGATATCCTATCTATCTTATATTTGTGAGTCTAAGGTTTTATATCTAACTTATTTTTTATCATAATTGAGGAAATTATAACTATCTAGTCTTCAACCACATCAAAGACCTCAGAAGGATATAACATTACCTGAGAACCAGGAGAAGGATGCAAGCAACTTTCAGGAGTCTTGCAGGGTAGACAGAGACAGTTGGGAACCTGGACAATCACCTAATGTTCCTTTGTAAAGTTGGGGCATTTGTCTTCAGCCCACAGGGCTAGAGTCTCTTGGTCACTTTTTCAGTGTCCTGTAGGGTGTCTGGCAGTTTCCTTTGCGAAGCAGGAACCTGAAGGACCATTTTGCCAAGGAAAGTTTAGTGGTCACCTTTCTATGGGTCCTGCATGTCCAGTTGATCAAGCAGTCCAGGCAAGAACAGGTTTCTTGCCTAAATGGCTATTTTTGCCAAGGTGAAGATAAACTCCATATGAAGTGTCTTTAATGCCCATCCTCCTCTCTGAAGTAAATCCGGTGCTGCCAGGAGCAGACATGTCTCACTGTCCAGAAAGTCTAAATTTTAAAAATATTTTAAATGCCATATTCTGTAGACCTTTGAAGTGTTTGAAGATTACCTATCTATCTGAAATATCTTTGTGTATACCTAGAAAACTTAACTAATATGGCTACAAGTATGATTATCATAGATGACTAATTATTAATCTATTTTTATTATCCATTACAATTTTAAATGATCTGTACAAACATAATACCTTAAACGAGTAGAAATATACACACAGTATAACAAAATTAACTTTAAGTTTGTATCAATAGACTAAAATCTATACCAATGTAAAACATTTTAAATGAGTTGTTGCTCTTTAGAAGTAAGTTCATTAATCTACCCTTTCATCCTATTATATCTATATCATATCCCCTTTTTTCTTTAGAAAGAGATCGCATTTATAATCAACTTGATTTAAATAAAAATACTGGTCTTTCTCTGTCCCATACTAGAGGGCTCTTCTGATTTGGGACACAAGAATCTCTTAACCTTTTCTTTTAGCAATATGTCTGGGTTTAGAGAAGGAGTGAGCCAATTCCATCTCCAAAGCCAATAATTTTGGGAATGTGGGCATAGTTTCTCTTACTACTTCCTCCTGGAGGCGGGCGCTGTATCTTATGGGGACATAAAGAAAATTTTAGGATTATGGAGTAGTCTGTGAGGGTGAACCTCTGGGCCAGTTGCCTTGAAACCATTCTGGATGTTGGATCATCTGGGCCATGGTGTCATTGGAGACCTTTCAGGTGGTCTTGGCTGATCAGACCTGATGTATCTTAATCTGGAACAAATCCACAGCCTCTGGCTTTCTGTGGAAACAAAAGAAGAGACTCTTTTCCAAAGCAACATATCCTTATATCCAAATTTTGAAGTCAAGTTACCTTTAAAATTTACATATTTGTTTAACTCAACAGCTTTTACAATCAAATATTTTTCTGCAGTTAAAAATCCCAGAGACAACACAAACCAGATTCTCTGTGTAATATCCATCTTTGTAAGACTGAAACGCCACTGTGGCTGCTGGCTCCACCCATGTCAGTTTTCCAAAGTGGTGGTGGTACAGTTTACCGCCAGCTCTGGGTCTGGAGCCATGTGTACCATCAACTATCAGAAGCAGTTCTATCAAAGCAGCGCATAGCCCAGAAACCTTTTTTTTTTTTTTTTTTTTTAAACTAGCAAAGGCTAAATCCACCATGCAGCAGAGTAAAGTGCTGCTTGTAGATTCCTCATTCCCGTCACACTGCAGGTCAGACGTACATGCCAGGAACCCTCCATAGTAGCTCAAACCGACTGGCTGCCGCTAACTTGAGAGAGACAGCTAGGAAGCTGTTTTTAGCTCTGTTTTAGAATGTTTTTTGTCAGGTTTTAGGTGGAAACTCTTGCCCCACGTTGGGCGCCATTTTGTAGTTAGAGTTTTCCTGCCTGGCCCACAGTCAGGACAAATCTCTCTCACCCGCCAGTCCCACAGTTGCTCAGACCCAACCAAGTAAGCACACAGAGACTTATATTGTTTACAAACTGTATGGCCGTGGCAGGTTTCTTGTTATCTACTTCTTTTATCTTAAATTAACCCATTTCTATCAATCTATACTTTGCCACTTGGCTTGTGGCTTACCATTACCTTACATCCTCCTTGTCATGGCGGCGGCTGGCAGTATCTCTCCACCCAGCCTTCCACCTCCCAGAATTCTCTTCTCTCTTGTTCTGCCTATACTTTCTGCCTGGCCACTGGCTAAACAACATTTTATTTATACAGAGCAATATCCACAGCAGTTGGTTTCCAATAAGAAAGAAGAAGAGAAAACAGCATCCATTTGTTTGTTTATTTGTTAGGGGTTGATTCTGGGACAAGCCCTCTTCTCAGCATTGGGGAACATGGCAGATGCAATTTCCTGCTCTCACTACTGCAAAAAAAAGTAAGGACTCCTTTGTCCTAGAATGAACATTTTATTATTATTATTATTATTATTATTATTATTATTATTATATTAGGAAAATCCCCAGGAATTCTGACCAGATCTTGATGAGTGCTATGTGCAGTCCTAGCCCAATGGCTGTGGTTGGGAGAGGAATCTTGAAACTTGCCTGACTCACAAGAGTCACAAGGATGCTATAATATGGTATGGAGAAAAGAATTTCAGTTACCAGGAGAACAAATTGCAGAGTGATGCACGCTCCAAGCGTGCAGTAGGGGCGAGTAGTGAGATAGCTCAGTGAGTAAAGGTATTTCCTGAAGAAGCCTGGCAACTTGGATTTGATCCCTGAAACCCATGGAAAGGTCGAAGGAGAGGACTGACTCAACAAAGTATGTGGTAGGAATTTGGAGAGCATATTCACACCATATTCACACACTGAATTTTAACTTTTTTATATTTATTTTTATTAATTTTAGTTATGCATGTCTGTGTAAGGGTGTTTGTGCATATGAGTGTAGGTGCCTGCAGAGGCCAGTAGAGGGTGCTGGATCCTCTGGAGCTGGAGTTAGATGTGGGTATGAGCTGCCAGATGTGGGATCTAGAAACTGAGGAGCAGTATGTGCTCTTAACCGTTGAGCATCTACACATCAGACTTATATTCATTTGAGGCTGTGTTTCATATTGTAGCCCAGGTTGGTTGTAACAATCCACTTTCCTTACACTTCTTAGAAATGCCACCACACCATCCGGTCTTGGACATTCTCTGACTGCATCTTAAATGAAAGGTTTGATTTTGAGTTCTGATAGGGTATCTGTACTATGTGGGAGCAGAAAGGTGCTTGGAAAGGAAAGGAAGAAAAAAAGCCTTTGTAAGTTGTGCAGGTTATTGTTATGTACAAAACGTAAAGATATGGCATAAGAATAAAATTTATTTTCACCACAATTGTTACAGTGACTGCCCTTGGCACCTGAGTATGATGGCAACACAGTCCTTGGGCCCGGAGACAGATTTATTGTGAGTTTGTTTAGGTCATAGCCTTATTTCTGAGTTCTTTTGAAATCGATCATTTCTCCTGTAAGCATTATGGTCAAATAAGGTGATATGTAGTTACAGTAATTGATTTCTCATAAATTAGGCAGAGGAGCAGTATTCCAACTTAATTAAAACCTGCAAAGCTGTAATTTATGCATGTTTACAATGGGTTGAAGGGGGCTAGCCATTAAGGCCATAATATTGGAGCTGATAGAAGCAGGAAAGCCCTTGATCTTTCCCCCCCAGATTTTAGCTCAGATATCATGCACTGAACAGTTATCATAGGACAAGGTCATGGAAGTACCTATGGACGCAAACTGTAGACTTGGTGAATTGTTGTGTCTGCATATTTAGGAAATTCATTTTATTTTGTATTTTTGTGAGAGTATGTGTGTCTTTTTGTTTGTGTACGTGTGTAGATGCAGGCGCATACACCCCTATCCCCCACCACATGTAAATACAGTGGCCAGAAGAGCATGCAAAGTATCCTGCTCTAGGCCTCTAGCCCACACTCCTTCAAGACAGAGTCTTCTCACTAAACTGGTGGCCGGCAAGCCCCAGGGATCGTCTCCCCCAGTGCTGTGGCTGCAGGCATGTATGGTCATGCCTGGCTAGTTTGTTTGTGTGCAGTTGTGGGGATCCGAACTCGGTCCCTCATGCTTGTGTAGCAAATGCTCTTTCTCATGGAGTGATCTCCCCAGTTTAAGGAACCCGAAAGGAAAACATCTAGGCTGCATATTACTTAGATCTGCACTACTCAATATGGTAGCTAGTTCTTGGGGCTAAAGAGACAGCTGGCTTGGTGAAGCACTTCCTGCAGAGGCATGACAACTCAAGCTTGATCCCCAGAACCAAAGGAAAAAGCTACACAGCTCGTAATCCCAGTGCTGGAGAGGTGTAGACAAAGAATCTCCCAGGCTTGTTGGCCAGCCACCCTAGCCAAATCAGCAAGGTCCAGGTCCCTGTGAGGGTTCTATCTAAAACCAAACCAAACCAAGGGGGGCAGGTCTTGGGAATGCCATCTGAGAATACCCTTTGGTATCCATAATTGATGTGAAGTACATGAGACTAGCACCTGCCTTATTGAGCTCTGGTTCATTGCACATGGTTCTGTTAGTCGGTGCTGACTGATAGCATCAGTAACTCACCTCTGAATAAAACTGAATAAAACTTCTTTTAAGGGCAATATTCAAAAGATTTGTTTTATTTCATTATTTGTATACTTTTTTCCCTGCTTGCATAAGGTATGTATGTTCACCCTGTGTGCGCCTGGTGTCTGCAGAGGTCAGACAAGGGCATCGGATCTCTTGAAACTGAAGTTATGAATGGTTGTGAGCCACTGGGTGGGAGATGAGAGTTGAACTTGGGTCCTTTGTAAGAACAAATGTTTCTTAACCACTGAGCCATCTTTCTAGACCCCAAATAAAGCTTTTAGTAAGGGGCTGGAGAGAGGGCTCAGAGGTTAAGAGCACCAACTGCTCTTCCTGAAGTCCTGAGTTCAATTCCTAGTAACCACATGGTGGCTCACAACCATCTGTAATGAGATCTGGCATCCTCTTCTGTGTGTATAATAAATACATAAATCTTTTTTAAAAAAGCTTTTAGTAGGGGTTTTTCTTTCCTTGTGCCCCACTGTAAGCACGGTCAAATCTCCCTTTATGACATGTTCCAAATCAACCCCTCTCTTTCTTTGGCTGGTGACAACTCTGCCCATTTTGACTTTTGCTATACTTTGCATATGATTTGAGTGAGGCTCCCAATTTCATTTGCTGGAATCTTGTTGGCAAGTGCTGGGAGTGGTGGACTCTTGAAGAGGTGGGGTGCAAGGTGGATTTGTTACAGAGGTGTCCCCTTGGGTGTAATGTATATGTTGTGAGACTCTAATTAGTTTCCACAAGGACAGCTTGTTAAAGAAAAAACAAGCCTGGCCCCTGAGTCCCTCTGGCTTCCTGTGTTATCCTGTAAGGTCTTTGACTTGCACAACTTCTTGACATGATGCCATCTGCCATGGTGAGATGTAGTCGGGAAGACTTTGTGAGAACTGAGCTGTTCATTGGTGACCATATTTTGGGATGCTTGGGAGAGTTCCTGATGCTTAACAGTTGATTTTGAATTATACGCCAGGTGTCTCAGTTAGGTTTTTGTTTGTTTGTTTGTTTGTTTTGTTTTGTTTTTGGTTTTTCGAGACAGGGTTTCCCGGCCTCAGTTAGGGTTTTTATTGCTGTGATAAAACATCATGTCCAAGGGTTGGGGATTTAGCACAGTGGTAGAGCCCTTGCAGGCCCTGGGTTTCATCCTCAGCTAAAAAAAAAAAAAAAAAAAAAAAAAAGTAAATGTAAACTTGTTGCCGGGCGGTGGTGGCTCATGCCTGTAATCCCAGCACTTGGGAGGCAGAGGCAGGTGGATCTCTGTGAGTTTGAGGCCAGCCTGGGCTACAGAGCTAGTCCAGGACAGGCTCCAAAGCTACAGAGAAACCCTGTCTCAAAAAACAAAACAAAACGAAACAAACAAACAAACAAACAAAAAAACCAACCAAACAAAAAGAAATCATGTCCAAAAGCAAGTTGGGGAAGAAAGGGTTTATTTGGCTTACACTTCCACTTCATTATCAAAGGGAGTCAGAACAGGAACTTAAACAGGGCAGGAACCTACGAAGAAGCCATGGAAGGGTGCTGCTTACAGGCTTGCTCCTCATGGTTTGCTCAGCTTGATTTCTTACCACCCCAGGGTGGCCCCACGCACAATGGACTGGGCCCTTCCTCATCAATTACTAAGAAAATGCTCAACAGGTTTGCCTAATCTCATGGATACATTTTCTCAGTTGTGGTTTCCTCCTATCAGATGACTTTAGCTTGTGTCCAGTTTTCAAGTTTGACATAAAATTAGGGGTTGGGGATTTAGCTCAGTGGTGGAGTGCTTGCCTAGCAAGTGCAAGGCCCAGGGTTCGATCCTCAGCTCCAGAAAAAAAACACAGCAAAAAACAAACAAACAAAAAATACATAAAATTAGCTAGGACATGGGGTCACACAGAGTGCATGATTGGATTATCTGATCTCTGCTCACCCAAACACCTAAAGCCTCCGTTCTCTATCTGATCTCATTTAAAAATTTTTTATCGGGGGTGGCAAAATGGCCTAATCAGGTAAAAGCACTTGCTGCCTTGCCTGAGGACCTGTGATCTATTCCCATGACCTGTAAGAAAAAGGAGAAACCTGACTCCTGAAAACATGTGAGCTATGGCATGTGCACATCCACACACAATACACATATATATGTGTACACACACAACAAATGTAATAATTTTTAGTAGTGACTTAATGACCATAAAAAACAATGGTTTTAGTTCTTCACTATGATGTACTAATAGAAACTTCAAAGTACTTATTTTAATATATGTTTACAAACTATCTGTGTTAGTCTACTAACTAATGGTAAGGCATATTTTCTTTCTTGCTGTAGATTAAAAATTATATAAATAGGCCTTCCATTACTTTTTACTTCAAAGGTTCTTTCCCCTGCCTGTGTGTGTGTGTGTGTGTGTGTGTGTGTGTGTGTGTGTGTGTGTGTCGGGGGGGGGGGGCATGTGTGTGTGTATGACCCACTGGCAGAGGAAGTGACTGAGAGATGGAGAATGTGGTGGATGGATGGCAAAGTCAGGATCTGCATACTATGCCAAGAAAGGTGTAGTAAATCATGCAAGCAATTAGTGTCCCAAGGCCAGTGCTTGGAAATCTTGAGAGTTTACAGAGATGATCCATCTGGGCAGAAGAAAGACAAAATCATTTCTTTCCTCTGTGTGACTTGGGTGTAGACTTGACTTCAGTTACAATTTGCCTCCTTTCTGATGCATCTTATTCAGGCATAAACTGTTTAACTACACATGGTAGGCCTGTAGCTTCCTAGTGGCAAAAAGACTCTTAGCAATTTCACGTCAGTTGATGTAACTGAGCCTGAAGATCAGGGAAGTTGATAAATGGTGGAAACAGGCCTCAGGAAAAATACTAAATTTCAGCTTTTAGTAATGGAGCCACATATGGCCACAGCATCATGACTGACATGACTTTGTATTTTCCTGGACTGGTTTTGTGTCAACTTGACAGAAGCTAGAGTCATCAGAGGAAGGAGCCTCAGCTGAGGAAATGCCTCCATGAGACCCAACTGAAAGGCATTTTCCCAATGAGTGATCAATTGTGGAGGGCCCAGACCATGGTGGGTGGTGCCATCCCTGACCTGGTGGTCCTGGGTCCTATAAGAAAGCAGGCTGAGCAAGCCATGGGAAGCAAGCCAATAAGCAGCACCCCTCCATGGTCTCTGCATCAGCTCTTGCATCCAGGGTCCTGCCCTATTTGAGTTCCTGTCCTGACTTCCTTCAGTGATGAACAGCATTGTGGAAGGGTAAGTCAAACAAACCCTTTCCTCTCCAACTTGCTTATGATCATGTCCTTCATTGTAGCAATAGAAAGCCTAACTAAGGCAGGTTCCATGTTCAGCCCTTCAGAACGGAGAGACTAATTCTTTTCAAGATAAATGACTGCATTCTCAAAACATAGGCTATAGTGGACTGAGTATGACTACATCACAGATTCTCCATCCATCCCTTTCTCTCACATCACATATTTTGGGGACACAGGCTACCATGTTGCGAGGACACTTGAGTAGCCCTGTGATGAAGTCCACATAATGGGAAGGGAGGCATCTTGCTGGCAGTTACAAAGAAGCCAACTAGGCAGTAGCTTGAAAGGCCAGTCATGATCAAACCTTCAGAATACAGCAGCCTCATGAAAATGGATCCAGACCACCTGAGCTCTGCCTGGATTCCCAACCCACAGACCTGTGTGAGCTAATTTATGGTTGCTCTTTTGAGCCAGAGATTGGCAAAGCACAGCTCTAAGGCCTCATTTGGCTTGATGCCTGCTTTTGTTCTTTGTTTTTCTTTTAAAAAGCTTTTTAAAGTTTTATTTTAGTGTGTGTCTGTGTGAGTGCATGCATATATGTGTGCTGGGATGCATGAACACCAGTGTGCAGGTGTCTTCCACATCACTCTTTACCTATTCCTTTGAGGCAGGGTCTCTCCTGCACTTGTCTCTGAAACAGAGGCTCTTGCTTTTTTGTTTCTCTCTCTCTCTTCTTAAGATGTCTAATGAAGGCATCTGAAAAGATCACTGAGAGAAACCTATGGAGACAGACATTTATTTATCTATTTATCTAGTATGTGTATGTGCAGGGGGCCAGAGGTTGACACTGGGTGTCTTCCTCAATTTCTTCTCCTTCTCCTTCTCCTTCTCCTTCTCCTTCTCCTTCTTTCTTCTTCTTCTCTCCCTCTCCCCTCCCTCCCCCCTCCTTCCCTCCCTCTCCCCTCTCTTTTGAGACAGCTTTTCTCACTGAACCTGGCTGTGTGATGACATTACCAAGCCACTGACTCAACCACCCTGTGGCTCTCCTACCTCACCTTTCTTTATTTACTCAACAGAAAACTCTTGGAATGCTTCAGTCTTTGAGTTGTGATTTGGGCTATGTACAGCTAAACATTGTGTTGAGTGTATAACTCTCAGCTTGAACAAAGTTCCCAAGCCAGACTCCTCTCGAAAATATTAGTTTGATAAATGAGGGAAAGTGTGGAGCTTGGTGCAGTATAAGGCTTTTCTAGCAAAACCTCAAACTGACTCCACTTCGTGATCCCTGCCCACTAATCACTGCTGCCTCCCTTCTTCCAGTCTGGCATCCGGTTCCACAGGAGAAGGCTCAAGCATGTGACCAAGCTGGGCTGGATTTGCAGTGCCTCTGAGAACACTCATGGCAAACTGGAAAGGGGTCCACAGAATAGACCTGAGTGCTTATGTCCTGTTCAGTACTTCCTGGATGACCTTGGAATCTGTCCTCACTTTGACTAATAAAGGATCTGAGGGCTGCAGAGAGGACCTGAGCTGGTAACAGGCCAACACCTGGCATTGTCCTGGCATTTATTAGGCAGTACGGACTTTCTATTTTGTGTTTTCCTTATTGCTTGGGCCAGTTTTTTTTTTCCTTCCCATAAACCAACTTGGATATTCTTCTGCTTGCGTAGGGTGGTCTCTTGATTTCCTTCTGGGTGACTAGCTTTGACCCAGAGGTCACAGATACCTGTGACAAAATCAAGGTGAATAGAACATTCTGTTTCTCAAGAACATTCATCAGATGTCTATGAACTAGGTGTCTATAGTAGAGCAACAAAAGAACCATTCATTCTCTAGCCTTGCAGCCTGCCCAGGGCTTTTGACCTGGGTTGACAGTCTCCATCTCCACAGATTCCCACCATGATGCTGCTGATGTTTTCTTCATTATTTCTTCTTGATCCATGCTTTCCTGCAAACGATATTCAGCCTTGTACTTCTCCCTGAAATAGTGGTCCATGGTCTTGGCGTCAGCACCTCTCCACATAATCCTTTAGAAAAAAGAAAAAGATAGAGTCTCATGTTGCCCAAGTAGAGTCGAGGATGACCATCTGATCTTCTTACCTCTACCTTTCAAGAGCTGGAACTACAGGTGTGCACCGCCATGCCGGGCTTGTGCAGAGCTGAGGCTCAACCCTATGGCCCCATATTAGGCAAAGGCAGTATTAGCTGAGATATGCCTATACCCTAATATTTTTTCTTTATAAATATTTTTATTTTTTAAAGTGTGCGTGTGTGTGTGTGTGTGTGTGTGTGTGTGTGTGTGTGTGTGTGCATGCATGCAGTGTGAGTGCACACATACATGAGTGCCAGTGCAGAGGTGTCAGATGCCTCTAGAACTGGAGTTATGAGCAATTGTGAGCCACCTGATATGGGTGCTGGGACTGAAACTCAGGTTCTCTGGAAGCGTAGCATGTGCTCTTACCTGTGTCTCTATTTTATTTTATTTTTTCCATTTTAACTTGAGGTTACTTCTGTTTTCCTATCAGAGTTATCTCTCATATCTCCTCAAAGCAGGAGCTGTGGTTTATACAAACTGTGGCAGTCTCCGGAGAAGAGCCCCGTTACATAATTCTAAATGTACTGATTTCTTCCCTGGTGATGAGCATTGCAGTTGTTCCGTTTCCCACTCCACTGTGGACAGAACAAAGAATTCCTGTGAAGACCAGCTTGGCTGTCTGTGACTCTGCTCTGCACAGCCTTCCCTACTCACTTTGAATCTGAGAACTTCCTTCCCTTCTCAAGCAGAGAAAGCCTGTCTGGATTAGAAAAGTCCAGGATGGAAACCTGACACTGTCCTGAGCCAGAAGGATTTGGAATTACGCACAGGAAAGGCCTGGGTATTTGTTGAGCTGTCTGAGTACAGAATGTGTGCACAGCCTCTCCTGTTACAGCACTCCAGGAAGCATCATGCCTAAGGTACCATTGCTATGACCTGCCGTGAGTCCTCCAGCTAATCCCCATCCACCTAGCGAGATTCTTTCTGCATGCGCATCTTTTCCAAAAGCGTTCTTCCTGCAGTCTTCTCATGCCCTGGACACTCAATGGCCTGTTCTCTGGGGTGTGGAGAACTAAGGCACCACCTCCCCCATACATACCATGTTCCCGCACATTTCTTAAGAGTTGTTAGTAGGTCATCACTACCTCTCCTGGGGGAAACTCCAGGTCCCTTTGAAAGGCACTGTGCAAAGGCCTGGTGGCCGTAGGCAGGACTGTCTCACGCTGGGAAGGTTGTGTTTCCCAAGAAGAAAAGAAACGTCTCGGAAGCTCCTGCCCTCCCTGGGGGCCACATGAGTTCTGCTCTTCTGTGCAGCTCCCAGCAGACCCAGTTGCTGACGGGTCCTGGGCTGGTCCTGACCCCAGCTTTCTGTTTTTGTTTTTTGTCTTTTCGAGACAGGGTTTCTTTGTGTAGCTTTGCGCCTTTCCTGGAACTCGCTTTGGAGACCAGGCTGGCCTCGAACTTCCAGAGATCTGCCTGGCTCTGCCTCCCGAGTGCTGGGATTAAAGGCGTGCGCCACCACCACTGCCTGGCGATCGTAGTTCCAGCACTAAAAGTTGTTCTTCCTTGGAAAATTCACCTACAAGTTCATGTCCTCTTTCCCTGATACCCTACTCCCTTGCCATGATGATGATTCTTCCTGCCGCTCTCCACTGAGCTCCTGACGCTCAGAACTGAGACTGGAATCCTAACTACTAAGTCTGTGTGTGCGTGTGCGTGTGCATGTGAAATCTGTGTGTGCGTGTGCGTGTGCGTGGGGCAGACTCACATACAAAGGCTCAGGCCGGTCCCTGCCTCTGCTTCGTCTAAGACCACAAGCTCTCATGGGCCCCAGACTCCACAGAGTGCTCGACCTGTGTTGAGACAGACTCCGCTTTACACTGTCTCTCAGCCACCTGTGGAGAACCTCTCTCCTCTGCTGCCAGTCCTTGAAGCCCCAGATCCTGCTTTGCTCTTTCTGACTGCTTTGATCAGCCCCACGCAAGGTCTGATTTACTGGGGAAGAAAGAAGCCAGGCTGTGCTTCCTTCTCCAGCTGACTGCAAAGGGGAAGACAGTATTAGCAGGATCTGAGGCAGAGCAAGCCTGATTTATAAACAAAATTGATCTGCAGTGGAGGATGGAATCTCAGGAATAGAAACAGTATTGAAACAGCTTGTAATGTAGAAGGAACGCACTCCACCATAATAAAGCCCACCCAGGACAAACTCACAGCCAACATTATATACTAAATAGGGGAAAATCTACAGCATTTCCTCTAAGGCAGGAACTCCACAAGAGTGCACGTGCTCCACTTCAGCTTAGTGAGTGCGGTCGTAGGTAGAGCAATAGGGCGAGAGAAGTGAGAAATGGATAAAATAGGAAGGTACAATCAGATGACAGGATCCTGTACCTAGAAATTTAAAGGCCTTACCAGAAAACTTTTAGATCTGGTCAAAACTTTCAGCAAAGTAGCAGGACACAACATTAACATACACACACACACACACATACACACACACACACACACACACACACACATACACACACACACACACACAAAAAAAAATTCAGTAGTTTTTGCAGAGAGAAAGAAAAACAACAACCATAATAATTCCATTCATAGTAACTTCGGACCCAAACACAACAAAAGAGTCTGGAGTAAACTTAGCCAAGGAGAGGAAAACGGCACCTCAGTGAAAATTAAAATAATGAAGGGGAAAAGTGAAGAAGCCCTTGAAGGTGGAAAGACCGCTTATGCTCACAGATGTTCAGAATTAATACTAAGAGCAGCCTGCAGGTCCAATGTGATCTCTATCAAAACCCCAATGATAGTTTTCGCCAAGCTAGAAAGATCAGTCCTAAAATTCATATGGAATCACAACAGATAGTCCCTCCCCACGATAACCAGAGCAAGTCTACACACACAGAGTAATGCTTAAGGCATCACAACACATGGTTTCAAACCACACAAGCACACACACCTGAGTTCAGACTCTTAGCACCCATGTTAAGAACTTGGTGCTGTTGTGTGTGGCTGTAACCCACTGCTATGGAGACAGAAGAATCCTTAGGGCTCCCGGCTGTCAGCCTAGCTGAATTGGTAAGCTCCAAGTTAACTGAGAGACCTTGTCTCAAAAAAACATATGTGTGTATGAGTGTAGGGCTGTAAGATGGCTCAGTGGTACTCATTGCCAAGCCTGATGACCCCAGTTCAATCCCTGAGACCCACATGCTGGAAAGAGAGAACTGACTTCCACAAGTTGGCCTCTCACCTCTACGTGAATGCCATGGCATGGACACTTTCACACAAACACATGGACACACACTGTGGTAGTTTGAATGTAATTGGCCTCCATAATCTCATAGGGAATGGCATTATGAGGTGTGGCTTTTTTGGAGTAGGTGTAGCCTTGTTGGAGGAAGTGTGTCAATATGGAGGTGGGCTTTGAGGTTTTCTATGCTCAGGATACCTCCCAGTGTGTCAGTCAACTTCCTGTTGCCTGCAAGATGTAGGACTCTCTGCTACTAGTTCAGCACCATATCTGTGTGCACACTGCCGTGCTCCCCATCATGATGATAATGGACTGAATCCCTGAATCTGTAAGTGAGCCCCCTCAATGAAATGTTTTCTATGGTAATATATTGTGTATCAAATAAAGCTTGCCTGAGATTCAGAGGACAGATCCAGCCACTAGATTAAACATAGAAGCCAGGCAGTGGTGGTATACACCTTTAATCCTAGCACTCAGGAGGCAGATATCAGTCTCTGTGAGTTCAAAGCCACATGGACTACATGAGACTGCTTCAGTCTAGGAGAGAAACAGAGTTGGGCAGTGGTGGCACACACCTTTAATCCCTGTACTTGGGAGTCACACGCCTTTAATCCCAGCACTTGAGATTTCATGCATTTGCTACCAGTATTTGGGAAGCACAGAAGCCAATAATCCCAGCACTAGGAAGGAAGTGAAATAGCTGGGTGGAGACAGGCATATAAGGTGTGAGAAGACAAGAACTAGAGCCTTTTCGGTGAAGGACTCAGAGGCTTGCAGTCTGAGGATTGGTGGAGATAGGATCTTGCCTTCTCGGTAGTGGTGAGAAGTCTCTCTAGCGGCTTGTTCCTTTGTTTCCTCTGATCTTTCAGCATTTACCCTGATATTTGGCTCCAGGTTTTTATCATAAGTCCAATTAGGATTCGAGTTACAGTTTTCCTTATAAGAGTTGCCATGGTCATGGTGTCTCTTCACAGTATTAGAAACCCTAACTAAGACACACACTAAATAAATTATAATAAAAAATTTCTTAAGGGCCAGCAGATAAAAGTGCTTACTGACAAGACTGACGGCATGAATTCAATCTCTGGAACCCAAAGGTAGAAGGAGAGAGCTGACTCTTGACACTCTTCCACATGTGTATTAGGGTTTATGTGCAAACACACATGCACATGATACACACACACACACACACACACACACACACACACACACACACACACATAGAGCCAAAAATAAATGAGTAAATAAATATGAAAACATTTAAACATTAACAGTGATTGAGGAACTTGGCATCAACCTTTGGCCTCCATACACATGAGCACTCTCACACACACAAGTGTACCCTGTTCCCCTCCAGTCTCTTCATGTCCTATATTTGTCTTTTAAGAGTCCCTATTTGAGAATAAAGAATACCCTAAGGACACTGTTTCAAAACTTTGAGTCTGAAGCCAGATGATCTGGATTCGAATGAATCCTAGCTCTGCAATGCCCTGATTCTAGTTCATGGGTCAGCTAATTAATCTCTTCAGACCTCAGTTTCCTCCTTGGTGCATGGGATTACTACTGGTTTCATCCTTACAGAGATTTTGTGAGAAAATTAGTATTAGCTCATTAATATTTTATGCACATTCCTAGGTGGTGCATCATTATCCATTTACAATGTTATGAAGGTATGCATGGATCGATCTCTATGTGCAGTTCCATGGCTCTCTCTCTCTACTATTGTGAGTCTCAATATAATCTTTCTTCTAAGTCACCTTATGGCACTCTATATTCTACACACACACACACACACACACACACACACACACACACTCACACACACACACATTCTTTCTCTCTCATCTGTCAGTTGCTCATCATCTGCCTTCTTTATTTTTCCTCTTTTTGTTCACTTCTGCGCTTTGGAACCATTGTCATGATGTGCATGGCAGGTGATTTGAATCTAAGATTTATGGCCTGCAGTCATTTCCCCTCCAAAATTGTTTGCCTTTGTAATTGGTACCTAGTTATATTTTCACTTTTTCTTTGAGATATTTATTCCATTAGATATTTTCCACTACTATTTTGGGGTTACAGTACTGTCTTCTTTTCTTTTAACTCATTTCATGCACTGTGAGTTGGGAGTTTATAATTTTGTTTTTTTAGCCTTGGGATGTTCTTAGACCTGAGTTTTGTCATTGTTTTCCCTAGGCATTCTCTTCTGTCTCTATTTCTGTTGCTGTGTGCTAAATCTGAACACTCTGACTGAATGTGGACCCCTCCCGCTCCCCTCTCTCTGACTGCTGGGCCTCCTTCTGTATTGTTTTTCTCTGACCTTCACTGTGGTGTAGTTCCTTTTGTGTTGGCAGCCCTGTCTCATAGGCAGGCAGAAAGTAAAAGAGATAAGAAGGGGCAACTCACTGCTGAGGCACTTGAATAAAATCCCTTTGCTTTTTTTAGGTTCTTCCACACTCAAGTTCAAGGGTGGCTTAGGTCTCCCCACTTGGTAGACCTCAGACAGGCTAAGCAAACCCCCTGTCAGTAAGCTATATCCTTCATTATTTCATACTTTTATTCATCTTGAGCCAGAGTCTCATTAAGTTGTCCAGGCTAGCCTTGAACACACTTTGTAGTCTGGTCAACCCTTATACTAGTGATACTAGTGATTGTCTTGCCTCGGTTTCCTAGCCGGCTAGGATTGTAGATCTGTGCTATCAGGCCATGGCTAGTTAACCTTTAGAAGTATAGGAAGATCATTCCCACAGGGAGCTGCATATTTTTGCAGGCAAAACTGGGTCCTTCATACCTGTCTTCATGTCCTGTCCCAACCCACCAGGGAGGGTCCATCCTCCTGTGCCTGTTTTCAGATTCTGTCTTAACTTACAGTGGGAAAAACTGACCCTGGTTCCTCATCATAGTGTGCAAGTACAACGCCTTCCATGTACCCAGTCACTTGTGACATGGCATTTATGTGCTTGGAAGAGACAAAGGGATTGGAGTCGGTAGTGGAAGGGAAAGGGGTACTCAGTGCTAAGATCCATACAATTAAAAAAATGTTCATAAAATAAAGCAAAATCTAAATGACTTCTGTGGCTGGGAAAACAAAGGTGGCATTTTCACTAGTTTGGTTTAAAATATCTTTCAATGTGCGTGTTTTGTGTTTTGGTGATTGGGATTCGTCAAAGTTTGTTGTGTGATGTTTTGATTGCATTCAGACAATGAAGTTTGCTTTGAGTCAGAGGGGCAGAGCTAACCACTAGCTGACCAAAATTAACCATAGAGGTTTTGGAGGACTGAGGACAGATAGGAAAGAGGAAATAGTAAGGCGGTGCTGCGAGAAGATCTCAGCTTTTTTAGATGGAGGAACAGGAGAGATAGGAGGTCACTGGTTGCTTCCCCACTGATTCTCTGATCATTCAGGCTCTTACCCTGATATCTGACTCCTGTTTTGTTTTTTTTTTTAATTAATAAAGAATAATTAGATAAACACATCAGCTCATTGTATAATATCTTAGTGTTGGGGCACATAGTAAGATTTGTGAAGCTTGTTGAGAGAGGATTATTCTTCACTGCCAACTTGACTGGATTCAGAATCACCTGGGAGACACATCTCTGGGCATGTCTGTAGGGGTGATCCCAGAGAAGTTTAGCAGAGGAGGAAAGGCTTACCCTGATTGAGGACAGCACCATCCCACAGGCCGCAGTTGTGGACTGAGTAGAAAGGGGGAAAAGCAGAAAGCCAGTTCAGTTACCAGCACTCATGTCTCTTCTTCCTGACTGTAGACACAGTGTGGCCTGCTGCCTCATCCTCTTGCTACACCAGCTAGAGCTGCTTTCCCTATTATACCTTCTCAGCCATGATGAGACACCCCTAAACTGTGAGCTGAAGCAAAGCCTTCCTTCCATACGTTGCTTTTTTTGTGGGGGGGGAGGGGAGGGTCTTACTATGTATGTGGACTTGAGTGGCTTGGAACTCTCTCTGTAGACAAGGGTGTAAGCAAAGCCATGAGAGTCCATTAAAGGGTATCAAGGATTTATTAAGATATAAAATGGAGAGAAAATACACTCATGGATACAGAACAAATTAAACATCCACCATGGTCCTCCATTCTGCCTTGGGGGTGTGTGGGACTAGCCTACCCATCTCTGACCACCACCAGAGAGAGCACATGACTCCCTCTGCTCTTAAGGGGCCACATTTGCAGACAGAAAGCCAAACCCTAGGGTTGTATCCCCAAAGCCATTGGCTGAAGGAATTCCCACAGCACCAGGTGTCCTTCAACTCACAGAGCTCAACCTGCCTCTGCTTCCTGAGTGCTGGGATTAATGGAGTGTGCCGCTCTGCCCAGCCCTTATGTTGCTTTTGTCAGAATGATAAGGAAAGTAACTAACCAGTCCTGGAACAAACCACTAGTATAAACCTGGCCTTGGGATCTATTATTCTTGTCCTTCCACTCCTCTGTGATTAGCACTTGTCAGCAGGGCAGTATATAGACACAAGACTTTGTGGACGTTCCTGAACATTCAAATTATTCTCAACTAAGTCTTTCTGACCAAGAACTTCCTTAAAGATCAAGGTGATGCTAATGCATATAGTGAGGTCTCCAACACATCCCCCTGCTCACAGCATCCAAGGACCAGGTAAGAATCTGCAAAGAGCCTTTCCTGATTTGAAATCCATTCTGAATTTGTGTTGTTGGGGAGGACTGCAGCATTTACAAATCTAGAGGAGACAACCTTTTTCTAAGTGCCTTTGCTGCCAACTAGAACCTTCATACAGGCATTTTCTACACTGCACTTTTGGGGTTAGCGCTTTAGAACTTTTGTTTATGTGCAAAACAAGGATGCCATTGAGGGGATTCTATGTTAGACTGTCTTGTAAGAGACCAATGCAGAATATATTTCAAGTCAAGAAAGACCCCTTTTGCCGGGCGGTGGTGGCACATACCTTTAATCTCAGCACTTGGGAGGCAGAGGCAGGCAGATCTCTGTGAGTTCGAGGCCAGCCTGGTCTAGCAAGCGAGTTCCAGAAAAGATGCAAAGCTACACAGAGAAACCCTGTCTTGAAAAACAAAACAAAACAAAACAAAACAACAACAAAAAAACAAACAAAACAAAACAAAACAAAAGACCCCTTTCCCCTTTCTTACCCAATCTTTGGATTCTGTGAGCAGAGTGATATGTTGGGAAACCTCATAAGGAGACTATGGTTGGCATAAATTGTTAACTGATTAAATATTAACATACAAAAAGGTCCTTATTGGCTATTTGGAAAACCATAATAGCATAAGAGGGGTTGGGTTTCTACTGGCTTCACTTAATTCAAACAGAGGATGTGCATGTTACTGGAGGACTCTTGAGTTTCTTTAAAATCACTCATTTTCACATAGTTCTTACTTTACTTCTAATTTCTAGGTCTGTTTAGCATTTCTCATTTGGTTCTGGTCTGTGTATTTGGTTGCTGGGCAAGCTGTATGGCAATGGAGTGTGTTTGGTTAGAATAGTGGATTTTTATGGTTCTCCTTGGACTATATCTAGGAGGTAGATTCATTGGCCTTTGCTAGTTATGACATAATAAATAAAATGAGAGATTTGTTTGTTTATCAAAAAGGCAGTGGGGGTGGGTGGGTGGATGTGGTGGCGCACACCTTTAATGCCAGAACTTGGGAGGCAGAGGCTAGTGGATCTCTGTGAGTTCTAGGTCAACCAGAGGTACATAATAGAGACTTCATCTTAAAAACAAAACAAAACAAAACAAAACAAAACAAAACAAAACAAAAAACCAGTGAAGGCAGAAAACCAAAATAACCAATAGTACTGATGATCCTAAAAATTTTCCTGTTTGGATGGGTAGATCAGAACCTGGATCAGTGGAGATGTTCACATTCCATTCCTCTGAGCTGCAGATTTTAGTCACTGTGAGACACCTACAGTTACTTTAGGTAGAATGTGAGATAGAAAGGGCTGGACCAGACACTCCGCTCTGAGGCCGGATGCTGCTCTCCACAGGGGACTTGGCCCTTGACTCAGAGCCCTCTTTTCTGTAGTATTTGATCCTCAGCTGATGCAAGACTTTGATTTATGTTTTCCCATTGGACAACAGGGTGGTTGGGCTGCTTGCAAGACTATAAAAGACAGTGTAGAGTGCTTTGATGTGACCCGCTCCGCCTTGGCCTCTCCATTCCTAGCTAACTTGGTCTTCCTCATGTAGGGCTCTAGATCCCACTCCTAAAAGCTCTAATTTGGGGATCAGAGTCTGAAATAGCCCCAAAGGTATCCTGTTTAGCTTGTCATTCAAATAGCTAAGCCCCCGCCACGGCCATTTAAAACACTCTCACCTTTCACTAGCTAAGCAGTTCTTTTTCCAAATCTGACTTGCTGATGAATGTGTGTCCTTTTCTTTATCCACCACAGTTCTGCCCCTCTGAGAAGCACTGACAGAGGGGCTGGGAGGGAAGCAAACGTTGCACAGAACATTCCATTGTCTCCCCTATGTGCTGTGGTCAAAGTTATAGAAAACTGGGGGTGCCTCCTGGATCTGACAATGTCATTTTTTCAGGCTGTGGCTTAGCTTCTCTTTGTCTTCATATCCACAGTGTAAAATGATGACATTTTCAACCTGGAGAGGATCATTTACATCATTTTTAGAATCTTCAGTTCACATTGGAATAAGATGGAAATTGGGATTCCCCTGCTCAGATTTTAAGATGACCACATCAGAGCACCACACAAGTGGGGAACCCCTGGGAGGGAGATCATATGTCACTGCCCAGAAAGATGGCCCTGTTTACAAAATTGTTGTAGGAATTTAGTGAATTAGTATTGGAAGCCTTTAAAGTAGTGTCTGGTACTTAGGCATTCTATAAATATCAGCTAACTAGAAGATGGGGCTTGAATAGTATGGCAACCAGAAGCATTATGAGTAGTTCAGTGTGACAGAAAAGTTAGACTTGGGCTGTGCCTGAAGGTTCCCAGAAGAGTTTACTCATGGATATTCCACTGTTCTCTTCAATCACGGAGATTTTTCCGAACATTGTGTCTGAATGCTTTTCTGTATTCCATGTACAAAAAAGAAGTGGTCATATGTAGCGCATGATTTTTATGTGATTTATTTCCTTTATTTACATTACTATAGCATGTTAGAATAAATCTCATGATATAATCACTCTGCTACTTACTGGCCACATGATTATTTTTATAAAAATGATTTATGTATTTATTTAAGGTGTATTTATGTTTGCCTGAGTGTATGTATGTGCATCATGTGCGTACAAATGTCCATGGAGGCCAGAAGGGGTGTCAGATTCCCCAGAATTGGAGTAACAAGCAGGTGTGGGCTACCATGTAGGTGCTGACCACCAAACCTTCGTCCTTTGCAACAACAGCAAGTGTTTTTAACCTCAGAGCCATCTCTCCAGCACCAGAGTGAGGAAAATGTCATTAAGACTTGAGTATCAAAACATGGGAGAAAACTTTTAAGTGCAAATATGTAAAAAGCATAGGTACTTGAGTATCAAAACATGGGAGAAAACTTTTAAGTGCAAATATGTAAAAAGCATAGGTGACAGGCGAGTCTTGTCACGTTACAGGAAGGGATGATGAAATGTGCTGAAGGAAGTCTGGCTCCGGCAACACTCTTCTAACCATTGTCTCAGTTCTTCCCATCACTCATGTAGATATAGTGGGAGGACTTCATTTAAAGAATTGTTACTGTATTTTGCTCTAATATATCCTTAAAGGAGTTATTTTTAAAAACCTCAGATCAATGAATGGGTAATAAAATTTTCTTGAAACCATCATTTAAAAATTACAAAGGGAGTCTAATTTGTCTGTGTTTACTTTTTCTTGTAAGAGAATACCATTCTTGTTCATTGTGAATTTCAGAATCCAAATTTGGAAAGAAGATTCTAAAATCATGTTAATTAGGCTCTGCAGAAAGCACTTTGAACATTTTGAATACGTGTAACTGGTTTTACCATATGGGCTGTGAATCGGCTATTGTTAGTCCCAGAGACATTTTAAAGCTGCACACTATTATGTACAGGGATGATTTCCTGATACATAAATAACCTTCCTTTTCATGGAACTGAGACCGTAGAGGACAGTACAGATTTGTTTAATGGAAATTGGGTTAATTTGGCAGCCTGCAAAAACACCTCTTTGATTTTGAACTGTGGTCTTGCTCATCTTGAGTACTATGCTGCCATCTCAACAGAGAAGCATGTACAAAACCCATCCTAGCCACTGGTGTGTTCCTCCTACTGAACATAACTAATATTCATATAAATTGTAAGATCTGAGGTTCTTAGATCCCTAAAGGAGATAATCTCCTGACTTTGCCTGGATTTTTCTGTTCCAGGAAAATGTCAGTTTCTATTCCTGGGCTCCTCTAGGAAATCCTCAGCCTCATTTAGCTGCAGCAGCAGTGGGGAGCTGGTCCCCCACAGATGGGCTTAACATGCTATTTCTGTGTTTCATTTGAAAGGCTGGGCAGCCATTCATTTGTGGTTAATACTGTAATTCTTAAAATGTCCTTTTAAGAAGAGGATGGAAATATCCAAAACTCCATTTTTGTTTGAATGGTGTCATTGCTCAAGCGCACACAGGACTGTCAGCAAAATGCTGTTTGTGTCAAACAAGTCGTATGAATGGAAAGGAGCTGAGCTAAAAAAAGGTGGATTGACAGGTGTCTTGTTAGGCTTCTGCTATTAGTCATTCTTGTATCTGCACAGTACTTGATGCCCCGCCTTCAGGAAGATGTCCTGATGGATGATTCTAATACACTATTTTAGGATGTGATGGCTTAATTTGAAAAGTGTTCTGATGGACAAAGCGTCATCACTTCCTGGTCAGCTTTTTTGGACATCCTCAGGTTTCACAGTATAATCTGGGACTGAATGGCTTTTGCTTGGGTACCAGATATTTGATGACTAAGTGGGCGTGGCGGTGAAACTGGAGGTTGTGTTGGTAGCTGGCTTCAGCAGGGAAAGAAGGGATTATCTCCATTCTGTGCTGTTCTTGATGGCTGCTATCACATGTATTTTTGGTTAATTACAAACTGGTTCACTCTTTATATTGAATCAAAGCAAAGGGAAGGATTCTGTGAATAATCCCATTTTCAATTGAGAGCCAGCTTTGTCTCCTAAAATTAATGAAGCCAGCATTATAAGAAATGTTGTAAACTATCACTTTTAACTCTCTCTTCCAAAAGAGAAAGCAAGGCCGAGAGCTGGTAGGTAACAGTCTCAACATAGCCAGATGAGGAAGAGACCAAACTGAGAGGAAAGACTAATAGAACACTGTGTGATGCCACACACAAAACTGGTCTTCTCTGTATTGTATTTTATGTTCATGACTTTTTCACTTTGTAGTGAATAGCTAAAGCATTTATTCCCTACCACATCCTTCATGTGGTTTTACATTTGAGCTTACTTCTGAAGATATCAAGTCACAGGTTCTTAGCATGATAGCAGTCAAGGAGTCTAAACACTTCCTCTTCCCAATGAAGCCATTCCTGTGGTCATTAGACCTACTTCTGTGGTGCCTGGAGAGGCTACTCTTTTCTCCTGGCTCATGAGAACACTATTATGTCATCCAAAGCGTCACTTGCATTGGAGCATTCTGTTTCCTGTGTCTCAGGCTGATTCTTTCCTGGTTTACCCAGTGACTTTCTGGAAAAAAAATTGTATGGAGTATGATATATATATATATATATATATATATATATATATATATATATATATATATATATTTTTTTTTTTTTAAATTACCATAGGGGCTGGAGAGGTGGAGAGTGGTTAAGAACACTTGTTGCTTTTGCAGAGGATCCAGGTTCAGTTTTCAGCACCCAAGAGGAGTAAAAACAAACAAACCAAACCAAACCAAACCAAACCAAACCAAACCAAAACAAAACAAAACAAAAAAACCCACCATCACCACCACCACCAACAACAACAAAAAACAGCCAACAACTCAAGAACAACAACCAGATTCTTTGCTAGAATGTAGCTCTGTTCTTGATAGAGCCCTGTGGTGGTCTGAATAGGAATGACCTCATGTGTTTGAATGCTTGGTCATTAGGGAGTGGTGCTACTTGACAGGGATTAGGAGGTGTGGCCTTGTTGGAGAAAGTGTATCCCTGGGGGGTGGGCTTTAGAGTTTGAATTGCTGAAGTCTGGCCCAACATCTCCCTTCATCTTCCTGCCTGTGGATCTGGATGTAGAACTCTGAGCTGTCTCTCTAGCACCATGTCTGTCTGCATGCTGTCATACTTCCTGACATGATGATGATGCACTAAACCTCTGAAACTGTGAGCCAGGCCCAATTAAATGCTTTCTTCTGTAAGAGTTGCTGTGTCACGGTATCTCGCGACAGCAACAGAATACTAAGACAAGTCCTTTTCCCTCTCTGAACCTCATGATCCAGGCCTCTACTGTTTGTGTTTCTCTTAGTGTTTTCTCTTCCAAATGCCCACCAGAATGAATGGCCATCAAAACTTTCTATCTCAAGATCCCAAATTCATCCATATCTCTCTTGTGAATGTCCCAAAGGCCCCAGAACCACATCTGCATGATTACCACAAACACATCTCCACTTAGAATTAGTTCCTTTCTTTCAGTGCTATGACCAAATATCTGACAAGAAGTAATTTAGGAGAGAAAGTTTTATTTTGGCTCACAGTTCAAGGGGCTCATTCTACCACCATAGGGAAGACATGGTAGGAGATAGCGAAGTCATGGTGGTAGGAATAGAATGCTGGCTGGTTACAAGGTATCTTAATCAGGAGACCATGATGAATGCTGCTGTGCTCAGCCCACTTCCTCCTGATCATGGTGCCTTCTAAATTTGGGGTGTATCTCCCATGTCAATTAAACTAATATAGAGATTGTCATATATGTGCCCAGAGATTTGTCTCATGACGATCCTAGATCCTTTCAATTGACAGTCAGTGTCAACCATGACTCTTAGTATCCTAAGTCTTTTCTCTTGGAATAGTGATGGGGCTAATTCTAGGTGCCATTTCTACAAGGGAAAGCCCAATAACATACTCTGAACTCTATATTGAGATAATTGTAAAAACATGTAGATAGGCAAACATAGACTACTTCTCCTTAGTTCAGTCTCAAAAAGTGCTTCCTCCATTTCTGCCCACACAACAAAGGTGAACTGGAAGAGGCTCAAACAAGTGGGGTTTGGAAGAGAATCACAGGTTTGGTGTTATGTTCACAACGTTTCTACAGAGGAAGTAATGAGATTTAGCTGATGACTCTGTGTAGAGAGGTAAAGGAAAAGAAATCCCAATTTCAATGAGATTAGAAAATTTTCCTACCTTTCTTTCAAAATTTAAATGTTATGTACCCTGTCCTTCTCAGGGTCATAGTTTGCTTTCAAAGGTAGTGTTTGGTGGTACATGTACATTTACAGAAAGTAAAATTGATGAAGACCAGGCTATGGCTGGAAATCTCCCTCAAAGTGTGGAATTCAGTGCTCAGCCACTGTCCTATTGTTCTATTGTCTACAGTTTCCTGAAGAAGGCATTTGACTAAGATTCTATTTTGCTTTATATATAGTAGTGGGTCATGACCCTTTGGGGTCATATATCAGATAATTGCATTACAATTCATAACTAGCAAAATTACAGTTATGAAGCAGCAACAACAATTTTATGGTTGGGGGTCAGCACAATGTGAGGACTTGTATGAAAGGGTCACAGCATTATGAAGGTGGAGAACTACAGAGTTGTAGTAAATTCTTGCACAGGAATAACTCATGATTCACTGGAGGAGGTTGTCAGATTTGTATCCACAGTATTTGCTTGTTGAAATAAGCAAGCCCCTATGTATTCTTTCAGACTTTGCATTCTTCTTTCATTAAGAAATAGCTGCTTACCCCAAAGGTCCAAGAGGATCTGACCGCAGCAGTGTTTTGGGGGACATGAGAGGACCACTGTACTCATGAACTCATAGTAGCCTTCACAAGAGCTGTACCAGGTCAAGACAGTCAATATTCTGGCATGGAGGGGAGAGGGGCTCACAAGTCTCCACCACTAGCTGAGAAGGTGTTAACAGTTGATAGTTTCTGGGGGAAGGTGAGTCTGTTTACTTTAAGGGTGTGGCCTTTAATAGGTCAACCACGTCTCAGTGAATGGCCCCAGATCCAGGAGCATATGGGCAGTACAACCTTGACTCTGGTCATTATTTGTAAAAAGGGACACGAAGTTAGGAGGTTGTGGGAAGTAGATCTGGGAGGAACTGGGGCAGGAGTGGGAATGAATCTCATTAAAACATATTGTATGAATTAATTCTCAAAGAAAAATACTTAAAGAAAAAAGGAAAGAACATACCAAGAAGCTCTAGCAATTGGAAAATATCTCCTTCAAAGGCAGTCGTAGCCTTGAAAAAGATCCCGGTGTGTTGTTGAAGAGGTTTATTTTTGGCAAGAAATTGAGTGTAATTTCTGAGTTCTGGAACATTGGGCAAATATCTGAAACTTTCTCTCTGTTCCTTTATAAAATAGGAATGTTAAAGGGCAGCCCTGCAATTAAACACCATGTGAATTAACAGATAGCTGAATATCTGGCAGCTAGTGTTTGCCTCATATATACATAGTCTCACCCTTACCTTGAAACCATAGTATTTGATGAGACTGACACATTCTTTTCATAAAAGTATTAGCTTAGAGCTTTTATTTACTTATTTTTATTTATTTATTTTGCCTGCATGTATGTCTGTGTGAGGGTGTCAGATCTTGGAGTAACAGACAGTTGTTAGCTGCCATGTGGGTGCTGGGAATTGAACCCAGGTCCTCCAGAAGAGCAGTCAGTGCTCTTAACCACTGAGCCATCTCTCCAGCCCAGTTTAGGGCTTTTGAATTTCCCTTTTCTTCACCCATTTCCATCCTTCCTTCTCCCTCCCTTCCTGTTCCCTTCGCCCTTCTTCCTTTATCCCTCCTCCCTTCCTAACATAAATTCCTTCAACAGAAATTGAAAGAATCATTCTTTCCATACTCAGGCTCCCATGTGAACCCACAACTGGTCTCATCTGGTGAAGTACTCTCCCTCTTGACTACAGCTAAGACCATGGCATTCAAGCTCTGCCTAAAGGCTCAGGAGAAGAGTTCTTTTCTTCCTTTTGGGCTTATAAGTCTGAAGGCATATGCAGGCAGGTAGTAGCCACATCATGGGGAAACTGTATCTGGGAGTGGAATCAGTATCGACTAAAGCTGTCCCAAAGGTAAAGAAAGTCAGTTTATATAATTTTTATATCAGTGTATATAAAATCTGCTTATAGAACTAGAAGGTTTCTGGATTTCCCAGGTTTCTAAGCCCAGCTGTGCCCTCTGGTAGTTAAGGTCATATTAACTTGGTTAGCAACAATTCAGAAATGGAGAAATGGGTTATTCAGATCTACCCTTCTGTTTTTTTTCCTTTCTATCATTCACTTGGAAGGTTTGGATTGTATTTTTATTTTTTCTGAAAATAGAAGGGTTTCCATACAAAGACATACACCTAAAAGGCAGCAGACTATTGTAGTCTTTCATATTGATTGATTGTCAGCTTGATGAGTCTAGATTCACTCTGGAAACAGGCGTTCCTAGATTCTGTCAATTTGGGGTTTTAAGGAACAGTTCAATGATTTTCATTAATAAACCTCAGTAACAATAAGACCTTAAAAATGAGGCCCATTTGAGGACTGTCTCAAAGACACAGAGAATGTAGTTGATTAAGGCTTGATTCTAAGAGGCTTGTTTTCATTGGTTAGCTTAGCTGTGGTTAGAAAAGATCATGAACAGCATTCATGGACAGCAGGTGCTCAGTGCTGTCCACATTGTGTGTTGCTCTGCCAAGGATGTCACAGGAACCAGCCAAAGATGGACTCTAAAGGCCATCATGAGAAAGTCCCATAAGGACCTAGTCTTCACATATGATGCAGTGTTGGCAGGGGGAATCCAGGGAATCTGCATTTCTGAATGTCCTGTATTCATGCTTTGTATATTTGTTTCATTTCAATAACACAGTGTGCTTGATTGAGTGGTATTTTGAATGTGTTGTCTTGTTTGTATTTAAATAATAGACCTGATTTTATAGGAGCTCTAAAAGAATATGTGTAGTTTTACTTTTTATTTAAAAATTTTTTCATTTTACATACCAACCCCTGTTCTCTCTCCTCCCCTTTTCTTGCTTCCCTCAACCCCTGCATCCCACCCCATTCTCTCCTCCTAGGGGTTAAGGCCTCCCATGGGTAGTCAACACAGGCTGGCATACCAAGTTGGGGCAGGACCAAGCCCCTCCCACCTGTATCATGGCTGAGTAAGGCATCTCACCAAAAGGAAATGGGCTCTAAAAAGCCAGTTCCTGTACCTGGGATAAATCCTGGTCCCATGCTAGGGGACCCACAAACACATCAAGCCACACAACTTTCACCCACATTCAGAGGGCCTAGTGTGGTCCCATGCAGGTTCCCCAGCTGTCAGTCCAGTGTCCCTGAGCTCCCACTGGCTTGAGTCATCTATCTCTGTGGTTTTTCCCATCATGATCCTGACCCCCCCTTTTTCCTATAATCCTTCCCCCCTCTCTTAAACTGAACTCCAGGAGCTTGGCCAAGTGCTTGGCTGTGGGTCTCTGCAATGACTTCCATCAGTCACTGGTTGTAGACTCTATGATGACAATTAGGATAGACACCATTCTGAATACAAGGGAAGGCTAGTTCAAGCACCCTCTCCACCATTGCTATGAGTCTTAGCTGGGGACATCCTTGTGATTTCCTGGGGATTTCCCTAGCTCCACATTTCTCCCTAACGCCTTAATGGTTCGCTCTGTCAAGATATCTCTTCCATTGCTCTCCCTCTCCACCCCTCCCCCAACTTGGCCATCTTGAACCCTCATGTTCCCACTCCATCCCTTTCCCTCTACTCCCCTCTCCCAGTTTATCCAGGAGATCTTAATCCTTTCCTCTTCCTAGGGCGATCCGTGTGTGTGTCCCCCTTAGGGTCCTCCTCTTTATCTAGCTTCTCTGGGCTTGTGGATTGTAGCCTGGTTATCCTTTGCTTTGCATCTTATATCTACTTATGAGTGAATACATACTATGTTTGTCTTTCTGGGTCTGGGTTACCTCATTCAGGATGATTTTTTTCTAGTTCCATCCATTTGCCTGCAAATTTCATGATGTCATTGTGTCTTTTTTAACCACTGTGAAATACTCCATTGTGTATATGTGCCACATTTTCTTTATCCATTCTTCAGTTGAGGGGCATCTAGGTTATTTCCAGGTACTGGCTATTATGAATAATGCTGCTATGAACATAGTTGAGCAAATGTCCTTGTGGTGTGGTTGAGCATCTTTTGGGTATATGCCCAAGAATGGTATTGCTGGGTCTTGAGGTAGGTTGATTCCCAATTTTTGAGATACCACCATACTGATATCCAGAGTAGCTGTACAAGAGTGCATTCCTACCAGCAGTGGAGGAGGTGTAGTCTTACTCTTATGTTTAATATACATTATAATCAAAATTGGAATCCAGATCAAAACTGGAGACAGGAATAGTGTTTACTTCCTGTGAAGTAGTTTAAAAAAAATTCAGGGGCCTGGAGAGATGACTCAGTGGTTAAGAACACTGGAGGACCTGGGCTTGATTCCTAACACCCACATGGCCCCTCACAGCTATCTGTAACTCCAGTGTCAGGGTATCAGACAGCCTCTTCTAGTCTCCACAGGTACCAGGCTGTAGCTAGAGTTTTCCTGCCTGGCCCACAGTCAGGACAAATCTCTCTCACCCGCCAGGCCCATAGTTGCTCAGAACCAACCAAGTAAACACACAGAAACTTATATTGCTTACAAACTGTATGGTCGTGGCAGGCTTCTTGTTATCTACTTCTTCTATCTTAAATTAACCCATTTCTGTTAGTCTATACTTTGCCACATGGCTTGTGGCTTACCGGTGTCTTTACATGTTGCTTCTCATGGTAGTGGCTGGCAGTGTCTCTCTGCCTCAGCCTTTACTTCCCAGAATTTTCTTCTCTCTTGTCCCGCCTATACTTCCTGCCTGGCCACTGGCCAAACAGCATTTTATTTATACAGGGTGATATCCCCAGCACCAGGCACATAGCAGGGCATACTTGATATACAAATATACATGTAAGCAAAATACCTGTACACATAAAATAAGTACATACATCCATATGAGAATGTGCCCAACTTTCTGTGTCCACTTGTCAGTTTATAATGAAGATGTAGAAAGAAGCATATTAAAAGACATGGCTGTATGTGAGAAACTGTAGGTTTTTCTTTTTAATTTAACAGATTAAAAAAATGTAAAAAAGAAGTAGGCAGTGGATAATTGCAGACTTTTAAAAATGTAAGAAACATAGCAACCTTACATTTGGATTTTAGATTAAAAATTAAACATGCATTGAGAAAATAAAGTGTAAGAAAAGTAGATGTTTGAAGTGTCTGGATAATGAATTAACCATAAAATTAATGATTCTAGGGATTATTGCTTTCAACATAGTTGCTTGATGCAATATTACTCTTTGGTTATGTTAAAAAAAAGGGTGCTATTGCCTTTTGGGGGTATACACTGGAATATTTACAGATGATAAGAAATTTAGACTATCCTTAGGACAGCATTTAGAAAAGTAAATCTATCTATATTGTAATAAGAGAATAAAATGTAAGACCTAGTTATACTATTCCTTCTAGGTTATATTACTGGGAAATATGGACATTGGGTTATGTAAGATAAATATGATTTTCTTATCAGCTAAGAACATTAGAGGAAATTTCATTTTCTCTCCAAGAACCCAATGTCTAAGATGTTGTCAGAAGAGGAACACAAGTGTCAGGCTTAATCAATGACAACTGAAAAACTTGGAGAACATAAAGCCTTTTAATTTTTTTTAGATAAATCATTTTTTAACAGTGAAAGACAAAATATCACTTTGTTCCAGTCGGGAAAACCCTGATTAATCTAATGTAGGCTAAATGGCTAATTCTTCCTAGATCAAGTGCCTCAGATGAAATCTTGCTCCACCATCTGTTTTGGTATGGCCTAGCACTTAGAAATTTTTTTCCACTTTCAAATACTGAAAAAAAAAATCTAAGGAGACAATCAAATTTGTGACATTTGAAAATTGTAAGAAATACTAATTTCATTGTCTAAAATACAGTTTTCCTGGCATTCTGTTGAACAAATTTATTTACTGTTTTTCCAAATAAAATTTTATAGGAGTCCTTTCCAATTTGTCTCTTGTCTGTGTCTACTCAGTCTAGGATGGGAATGAGAAATTATGGCCAAGGTTGTGTGGCTTGTAGAAGTTACCCAAAGTCTTCTCGGACTCTTTTTCTTCTCTTTTATTGAAAATAGACTCTTTTCTTGTACAATATATCCTGATTATAGTTTTCCCTCCCTCCACTCCTCCTGGTTCCCTCTTCTCACCTCCTCTCTCCTCCAGATCTACTCCTTTCTGTCTCTCGTTAGAGAAGAACAGGCTTCTAAGAGATAACAACCAAATATAACAAAATAAAATATAATAAGATGAAGCAAAAATTATCTCATTGAAGTTGGACATGGCAACCCAACAGGAGGAAAGGAGTCCCAAGAGCAGGCACATGAGTCAGAGACCCACTTATTCTCACAGTCAAGAGGCCCATAAAAACACTAGGGTAATAACTATATGCAGAGGACCTGGTGTTGACCCATGAAGTCCCTGTGCTTCCTGCTTCAGTCTCTTTTGGGTCATGTGTACCTTGCTTAGTTGACTCAGAGGGCCTTGTTCTCCTGTGTCCTCCATCCCCTCTGTTTCTTACATTATTTCTGCCTCCTCTTCTGTGGGATTCTGTGAGCTCTGAGGGGAGGGATTTAATGGAGACCTCCAATTTAGACTCTCTCTTTACAAAATATCTGGCTGTGGGTCTCTGTGTTTGTTCCCATCTGCTGCTGGAGGAAGCCTCTCTGATGACTGGACAAGACACTGATCTATGAGTATAGCAGACTATCATTAGGAATTACTTTGCTGATTTTTTCATTGTTGTTATGGTTTGGACCAGTAGTATTTGGTTTTACCCTTGGTCTCTGGGCTGTCTAATCTCTGGTTCTTGGTTGCCCAAGCAATGTCAGGTATGGGTTCCATCTCATGAAGTCAAATCAGACACTGGTTGGCTATTCCCACAAGTTCTGTGCCACCATTGCCCTAACATAGCTTGCAGGCAGGACAGATTGTGGTCAAAGATTTTGTGGCTGGGTTAGTGTCCATGTTTCTCTTTCAGTAGCCTGCAGAGTCCCTTCCTTTACAAACAGACTAGAAGGTTACCACATAGGCACCGGCTCAACTCCTCCAAGTTCAGTGAGTGGATGTTGTCCTCAGAAGTGGGGCCCCACTGTCAGTTTGGAGAGCAACTCATTGTCTTAGCAACAGCTTGAGTTGTTTGGGGATTTCCATGGGGCCCCCTTGGCTAAGAATTCAATTAAATGCAACCCCAATCAAGCCACCTAGCTACAAAAATGGTCAGTTGACACTCAGTATCCCCCATTACTGGAAGTCTCATTAAGATCACCTTTAGAGATTCCAGGAAGTTTCTGCTGCACTAGGCATTCCTCTTGAATGCCCTCTAATTCCAGCCGTTTCTCTCCACACTCTCTCCCTCCATCCCATCTCCTCCCCACAACTTGATCTCCCTGCTCCCATCCCTACCTGCCCCCTGAAACAGACAAAATAAGCCCTTCTTCCTTTAACTTGATTTATCTCAAGTACTTTGTCATGGATATGGAAAGTTGACTAACACAAACAGTGAATGGCTTACTGTTGAAAAGAAGAAAACAAAAATTTTGGGTAATGGAACCACTCAGAAACATACTGTTACTGTGTTACTATTTTCATGTACACATATCTCCTTTCTGGATTGAATTTCTATATTTTTTTTGCATTCATAAAGTGCCAGGTGGTTCTTTCAGGTTTCAGTTGTGGAAATGGATTTCACTTGTGTTTCCTATTTGTTGTTGTCTTGAGTGTGTTTTGAGCCAGGTTGTTAGATTCTTATGTATTATATGTTAGGTTCTTATGTACTGTATGTTAGATTCTTATGTATTGTGTGTTAGATTCTTATGTATTGTGTGTTAGATTCTTATGCATTGTGTGTTAGATTCTTATGTATTGTGCGTTGGCTGCCTTCAGTGAGAAAAATAGGGAGTGAATGTTGGTGGTTGGGGCTGTGTTCCAATGAAGCTTTATTTACACGGATAGAAGCCTGGATTGGACTCATAGGCTTCAGCTTTTCACCTTCCATCCTAATTCCCCCAAGTCAGAACATTTAGTGGATAGAAAAACATTATTTTCTAGTAAGATTCATGAAGGAGAACCCACTAGGTAGTTCAGTGGTTCTCATCCCTGATTCTTACCTTGAGCTTCCAGAAAACAACCATCTAAAGTTGACAATCCTACTAACCTAAACTTCAAGTGAACTTGGGTTAGTGAAATCAATTCTTAGCCTCCCTCAAAGTGAAAGATGGTTAAAAGACATGATCAGAAATTCTTACATCAAAAATCTGTACAATCTGGAGGGTGGTGCTCAGTGGTTAAGACCATGTTTGTACATATGACCCAGGTTTGGTTCCCAGCACCTACATGGAAGCTCACAACTGCCTGTAATTCCAGTTCCAGGAGATGGGATGCCTCTTCTGACATACAAGGGCTCCTTGATACATGTGGTGCACATATATACACTCAGGCACAAACATACACATAAAATAAAATTTAAAGAGTCTATGAAATTTTTGTACATTATTTAAAAAGATAAAAGCAAAGCTAACTGGGCAATGTCTTGCATTTGCTCTTAAACCTTGAAGCGTTTGGTTTGAATTTTCACTGTCTTACTGTGCCAAACCAGAAAGAATCAGGAAGAGGCTCTGGGGACTTTGACTGTGGGGAGGGGAAGGAGGAGAGGCTGGTCTGCAGATGACCTTACCAGTCCAGACTGTGCCTCCTGAGCAACCAAGCAAGTTCAGGAATGCTTGTTTTGTACTGAGAAATTTATATCACGAAATTATGGTAATAGTCTATACTATAAGCCTATCCTAAGTCATAATTCGGAAGCAAGCTCGTATGTGAAATTACCATGATTACTGCCCGCCCCCCACCTTTGAGACAGAGTCTCACCATACAGTTCTGGCTGGTCTGGAACATACCTTGTAGACAAGACCAGCCTTGAGCTCACAGGGATCCTCCTGTTTCTGCCTCTTAAGTGCTGAAATTAAAGGCATGCACACCATGCCCAGCCAAAAGTATCTTTATTAAAAATAACTTCCCATGAAACAATGCTCTAGGTCCAGCCTAGAATATTTCCAAAGAATGATATGTTCTAGACTTGATCCTCAGCTGGGGCACTTAGGAGACTGTTGAATTTTCTTCCTTTGCTTCCTTCCATGAGGGAGAAGACAATCTCCACAAAATATGTCTGCAATGATGTACTGTTCTTCTACAGGCTCTAATCAATGGGCCCAAGTGACCATGAATGGAAGCCCCTGAAACAGACAAAATAAGCCCTTCCTTCTTTAACTTGATTTATCTCAAGTACTTTGTCATGGATATGGAAAGTTGACTAACACAAACAGTGAAATACTTACTGTTGAAAAGAAGAAAACAAAAATTTTGGGTAATGGAACCACTCAGAAACATACTGTTACTGTGTTACTATTTTCATGTACACATATCTCTTTTCTGGATTGAATTTCTATATTTTTTTTGCATTCCTAAAGTGCCAGGTGGTTTTTTCGGGTTTCAGTTGTGGAAATGGATTTCACTTGTGTTTCCTATTTGTTGTTGTCTTGAGTGTGTTTTGAGTAACAAGTCCAGAAATGCACCATCATTCATAAGACAACAGAAGAGTTAGTAGGTATTATGGCTGGAAAAGGTTCAACTTATATTATCAGGTTCAGACAGAGCATATTTAGAGTATTTAGACACTTTCTTATTTATTCCTTACTCATTGTTGTCAAATTACCCTTTATTGAAGTCTTTCCTCCATAGCATCTGCCCCACCTCTCTTTTGAAGTTATCTTTGACATCTAGAAGATGGAGCCATTGGCATTATAGCCCATGTTCTCTGAAGACTCCAGGATTACTTTGGTGACTCTGGGACAGAGAGATGATGTGTCTATCAGGTACTATTTACATGATCATGGAAGGAGATGATTTCCATGTATTTAATGTGAACTGTCGCTTTAAGGAAGATGCTACCTCAGTCTGTTTTTTCCTATCCCTAACTGTCAGCCTCACTGGAATCCAGAGGTTAGCAGTTACCTATAACATTAGCAACATCAGTGTCACCAGCAGCCTTTCAAGAGGCAGACCTAGGGGGCTGGTGTGGGAATCAAGAAAGTCAGCTTATAAAACTGAAAGATTAATTTGGTCACATGGTTTCAGAGGTGGTAACCCATACTCACTTGTTCCTGTTGCCTTTAGGACTGTGGAAAGGCAATTTATCATGAAGCATGTGATGCAGAAAACTGCTCACATTAACAGGAGGCAAAGAGAGAAGAGGAGGGGTTGGAACACTGATAATCTCCTTTAAGGGCACACCTCTGTCACCTAAAGTCTTCAGTGAGACCCCACTCCTGAAAGTTTCCACTACTTATCCAACTCATGTTGTGGGTAGCAGAGCAAGCCTTCAATGCATGGACCTTTGGATGACATTTAAAATTCAAGACACAACAATGATTCACTTCCCAGTGTATAAAAGATGGACCACTTCTATTCCTTTGAGACTAAATGTGTGCATCATGATAATTACAATCTAATGTCATGTGAAGCTGGAATGCTGGACCATTAAACAGCCTGTGATTGATGGTCACATGGTAAGAATGTGTTTAGTTTATTAAGAAATGATCAAATTGTATTCCAAAGTTCCTTTACCATTTTGCATTCCCACTAGAAGTGAAGCAGTATCATCCTTCTATATAAGTTCTTTACCATTTGTTTGGGATATGGACCATGTGGGTAGATGCACAGTGACGCAGCATTGTTTCAGTCTGCGACTCTCTAATGACGGAAGAGATGATCATCTTCCATAGGTTTACTTGTAACCTGTTTACCTTTGCCGATGACATGCGTGTTCAGAACTCTTGCCCTCCTTTTTGGACTTGATTGTTTTCCTCTTGTTCAGTTTTAAGATTTCCTTGCATACTTTGAATTCCCATGTGCATTTTGTAAATTTTTTTTTCAGTTTGTGGCTTGTCTTGCATTCTGTTAATATTATTCATATTTAACTATCTAACCTTAACATCATGGTTCAGTTATTTTTAAATGCCCAAGACATCCAAGTTTACAATTGTAAAAAAAAAGTTTGAAGGATCGTCATGTTCCCTGTTTGTCACTGACCCCTGTTGTGAGTGTCTGCATTTGTAGAATGGATCAAGTCATCAAGCTCAGGCCCGGCTCAACCTTAAACCTTGCTTTCTTAATGGGATCATCACAACTACGATCCAAGAGTCAGCTAGTGGCCTGTCCAAATTGGCCGGGTCTAGCTGAGCTGACATTTTTGCTGACTAGAGTCATGCTATCTTTGCCAGTTTGCTGGAATAGACACAGACACGGATTGGGTCACCACGAAGACATTCCTGTCTTGTGAAGCAAGTCTGTTTATTTTAGGTTTGCCAGGACTAATGAATTAAAACATTTGGACTCTCTACAACTCGCTGTTTATCAATGCTTCTGACAGGAGGAGGGTTTTTCTTTTGCTCTTGCTTTTTCTAGAAACATGACAACATCCTGGCTGTTGGAGTGGCAAGGAAAGGAGAGAGGGGCTGTGTAAGGAAGCGGAACAGGGAGGTCCCGTGGGCTGGGACGCTGGGGTCTGGGGCAGAGCAGGTAGTAGTGTGTAGCGTCGACAGCTGTCTCTGCCCCTCAGAGTGTCAGTAGCTGCTATGCAGCAGGTGCAGACTGGTCTCTCGCTGAGTCTTGACTCCACACACGCAACAACTGGCCAAGGCAGTGGCTGGCCCCGGATTACACAAGTGCAGACTCTCAACTAAGTGAGGTAAGGCAGCAGATGTGAGGCTCAACTAACCGCTCTGAGCACCGGCAACTTAACTAAGGCTCTGTTACAGTGGCCAGGAGAAGGGACCAGCAGCCGGTTTCCTCGGGAGGCGTGATGAAAAGGCAAGTTGGAGACGCAGCATCCACAGGACCTCGACATCATTCTTCCTGCAGGAGACAGATATTTTCAGTTGTGCTGTCCTTAGCTGCGTTCACCGATTTTGTTTCTCTAGCTTCAAAGCAGATCAGAGGTCTGTTTAGTAAACCCCAGCAGTAGATTTCCACCTTATGTGCTTCATTTATTGACGCAGGAAAGTGTAAAGGGATGTACCTGAAGAGGAGTGAGCTTCCCATCCCTAGAAGTCACGCTCAGGTGGACTGGGTACTGTAGGGCGCCCAGAAGAAAGACTTCTCCTTTCAGCTACAACTTTGGGGGCTTTGGTTGGTTATTCAATTTGACACAATCTGTGCTATTTCTTCAGAAACAGGTGGCTAAGAGAATACTTGATACTAAGCAGAGGAATCTGCACAGAAGTATGCCGGAGGGTTGTTTTTGTAAAAGCAAGAAGTCCTGTCTTAAGTCATGGCAAATTCAGGATATCATCTTTTTGTAACTTATAATTACATGCCATGGTGTGTAGAATGTCTGGTGCTCGAAGCTATTTGTAGGGTTAACTTCATGGGCTTAACAGAATTTAAAGTGGCTCATAAACAGTCACTGCGGTTTTTAAGCTTTACTGGATGGTTAAGATAAGCTTATTTTCTTTCCATATGGTACCTAAGATGGTTCAAAATGTATGTATATCTGAATGCACTTATACAAACATATGCCTTGAACTTGCCCACATAAGTAATTGTAAAAACAACACTCAGTGTTCTGGAGACTGTTTTTAGACACAGAAGAGCTATGGGAAAGAGTGAAAAAACCTGACCATGAGAAAATGTTCTGCTGCAGCGGTTCCCAGGATCCTGCCAAGGATGGCTAAAGACATTATTTATGTTTTGCCATTTTTGGAGACATTTTCCTTAAAATATCATGCAGGTTTTTTGCTTTTCTGCCAACATGAGATGGAGAGGAGAGAGATTAGGAGAGGCATGACCAAAAATAGAAATGTTAAATATATGTATTTAAATAATAACCATATCATGGGTTTATTATAACATATTTTTCTAGTCCCATTGAACATGAAATTATCAAATATCTTCCTCAAAGTATAATTGGGTTAATTCTCTTAAGAACAGTTTTTGCTCTTCCATCTTATGCAAAGGATGTTTTCTACTAATTATCTCTAAGTTCATTAACTAGGTAATAATTTAATAGGTAGAGCCAAACACTCATAGGATGTTTTTTTTTTGTTTGTTTGTTTGTTTTTTGTTTTTTGTTTTTTGTTTTGTTTTAAAGACAGGGCTTCATGTAACCCAAGTGGTTTCAAACTCACTATTTAGTAAATATTGTCTCAGATCAACTGATCCTTCCTCCTCATGCCCTAAGTGTTGGTGATTGTAGGTGTGTACCCTGTAGACAAGTTTTGTTTGGGTTGTAGCCTGCTGTTAAGAGGTGAAACCTTAGGCATAAATGTTTGATCCATTTCTAGGTCATTAGATAGTTAAGAATGTCATGTTCATACTACAACTGTAAGATGGTTAAAAATGGTTTGGGGGCTTACTTTAAATGATTCCATTATATTGGTCCTTTACTACTTCACAAACAAAGCATTGTGTTTAATTTAGGCATTGTATGTATGTATGTTGTGTGCCTACATGGGTGTGCAGGTGTACACATGCATGTAGAAGTCACAGGTCAACCTTTGGAGTCATTCCTTAGGATCTGTCTTACTTGTTCTGTGAGATCTGGTCTCTCACTAGTACATGGGGCTTGCTGCATTTAGGCTAGGCTAGTGGCCCTGGGGGCCCCAGAGATCTGCTTGTCTCTGTCTCTTAGTTACTGAGGTCACCAGTGTGTACCACCATGCCCCTCCATTTTACATGAGGATTGGAATCTGATCCTTCTGCTTTCATGGCCAACACTTCACCAGCTGATTCATCTCCCCATCTCCTAACTTGGCTTTTAAGCATGTTAAAGTAGCTAAGTCTGAAGCTATCTGAAAGTCTATTAAAACTGTATCTTTTTAAAAGAAATTATTTATTTTTATTTTACGCACATTGGTATTTTGCTATGGGTTTTGGATCCCCTGGCACTGGAATTACAGACAGTTGTGAGCTGCCATATGGGTGCTGGGAATTGAACCCTGGTCCTCTGGAAGAGCAGTCAGTGCTTTTAACCCCTGAGCCAACTCTCCAGCCCCCAAACTGTAACTTTTTTATATTGTCCCCATTAGAAAAAAGCAATATAGGTGACCCTCAAAGCCAGGATTAAACTTATCAATGGGAAAGGATATTGAAAATATGAAGTAGAGTTTTTAAAATCGTATTTCATTCATTCTCAATGACTATTACCAAAGTAATTTTGGTAGAAGCCAGAAAAAAAAAATGGACTAGGTATTTACGACATGGGAAAAGGCAACTTACTAACTTTCCCTTCTAATTTCTGAGGGTCTCTGGGGTGTCAAAGTACAATGTTGGGTGAAGTGACAATGGCTGTTTCTTGTCCTTACAGCTGGAAGACCCAGGAGAAGGCCGGGCCTCAGGTGCCCACATGATCAGCACAGCCAGGGTGCCTGCAGATAAGCCAGTGCGCATCGCGTTCAGCCTCAATGATGCCCCAGGTACACTTTGCTTCAGGGAAAAGAAGGGCTGCCTCCCCGACTTGCGGAATTTTCACTGCATTTTGTGATTTCCACGGAGAGTGTTTACAATTGCATGTTTGCATGACCTGATGAGAAGCGTAGGCTTCTCCACACACGGCTAGACTGTAGCTGCCAGAAACACCTCTGGCAGCTCCCCCTACCTCTTGCTTTAACTTCCTCTCCTTCCCCGTTTTTAGCTTTCTTTTAGGATCAGAACCATAGAGATGTAACCACTTCTAAGGATAGACAACGGTGTCATTGTCAAAATGGCAGGAGGAAATGGTTATTAAGAGCTGGCAGTTGGTTAGATAATATAAAAATATCACTGTCCCCATTCCAGCCACATGTGTGTGATGTCGGCTTCTCACTGGTGTTCCCACACTTCCGGCTAAATAAACAGGCTTCATCAGGAATGATGAATGGGACAGGTGAGGAGGGGCCTCTCTAAATAGTAAGGTCTGAGGTGAGCCTGCCGTATTTAGAGCCTTTCATCACGGCTCCCCTCAGTGACCTCTTAACACACATATGGAATTGCACCACCTTTGAAAGGGGCTCAAGCGGTGGGAGGTAGCGATGGCTTCGAGAGGAAGGTCTGGTTTAGAGTATCAGCGTTGCTCCAGTTTAGTGCCATCTGTTAAAATCGCCTGCTCAGACATTACCATTTAAACTTCAGGCCTTTTGAGAACCAAGTCTTATTTTCTTTCATGCTTTTTCTCTCTCTGTAATATCCACATAGGAGTGATGTTTTAAAAATTAGCGTTTCAGGGCTGGGGTGACAGCCCAGCCAGTGAAGTACTTACCATGCAAACACGAGGACCGGAGGACCCGAGGACCCGAGGACCCGAGGCCAGGTCCCTAGAAGCCTCGTGAGAAGGCTGGGCATGGTGGTGCACACTTGGTGCACACTTGTCAACCCAGCACTGGGGCGGTAGAAACAGAAGCATCCCTGGGCTCTCTGGCCCAGCCTCGTCAGTGAGTTCTAGGATAGTAAGAGATCTGCTGAAAGAACAAGGTGGGTGGTATTTGAACAATGGCTCCCACAGTTGTCCTCTGGCCTCTACACATGTGCACACACACACACACACACACACACACACACACATTTATGTGTGAAAAGGGGCAGAATCATTCCAAAATTATGTAAAGTAAGAAATTTAGGTCTGGAAATTCTGGTGTGACATAGCCATACGCTGGGTGATTATACAGCTACTCGTCACCCTAAACTTTCCCAGACCATGGTCACCGGTGGAGCATGTATTAGATTATGAAGAGATGAAACCTTGGCTCTTCATTGTGTGCTTTTTTGACAGTCTCCCATGTCCTGTTTTTGTGTACTGTCTCTCCCACTCAAGGGTTATTCTGTAAGACACTGGTGAGGAGAAACCTTCACACGAGGAAGATCCACTCCAATGTAGAAATAAACACTACATCTGATTCTCTTTGCATTAGGAACTGATCTTTCTTATTTGTGTTCATTTAAACAACCATACAAAGTAGCCATGATCCATCCTATGTGTATAGGGTGGAATTCTGAGGGCTCAAGACCACTTTGTTAGTTAAATAATGGAATTATGAGCCAGACACAAGTCCTTAGATTTACAAGTCTAAATCCCTTCATTATGTCTTGTTACTTCTCGAAAAAGTACAAGAAAATTCCTTCCAGTTTTTAATGCTCTTCATAGCTCCAAATTTCAAGGAATGGCCTGTATAATGAGTAGCCCTCAAAACACAGACATGCAATTTTATAATCCAAGAAGAAAGGAAGTGTCTAATTTTCCTTCTACTTACATCCCACAGAAGTGGGACATGTCTTGTTATAATAAACAGGTTTACAAAGAAATTTTCAGTCCATAAATCTTGCTTTATCAAGTAAAATTATTACATAATTTTGGATAAGACAAAGAAATGTACCATACCAGAAAAGAGCCACAGAAAGGTGAGTCTCATCCTTGGGCTGAGTGAATAAACTCTTCTTTGAAGTCCAAAATGGTAACTTGAGATTTGTTCGACATTGTCTTTGAATGCTCTTGATTTTAGCTGAGAGTTCTTGAACATTTTTAATCAATATATTTAAATTTACATTTTCAGTCTCTTTTTAAAATTTTAAATGTTTTCAAAATGTCCATTTTTGAAATTCATGTTTCTTAATAGATCTCTTTAAAAACAGTTTACACTTTAAGTAATTCTTAACCTCTACTTCCACAAAAAGATGCTTAGGAAGGCTTATATGGTGGCAGAGGCAGGAGGATCTCTAAGTTTGAGGCCAGCTTGATCTACAGAGAGAGTTTAAGGACAGCCAGGGTTACACAGAGAAACGCTGTCTTGGAAAAACCAAACCAAACCAAACCAAACCAAACCAAACCAAACAAACAAGAATCTACCACGATTAATTATTTTAGCCTGATGACCAATGAGTTTCAATTTGTCTAGGAAGGATGACTGCCTATAGAGTCTAGGGCAGAGGGTAGTTCTGTGTTTCTCAACCTTGCCTGGTTATATCACTTGAGAGCATCCATCAAGAACACTGTTTAGAAAGTAAAAAACCAAAACAGAAAGACATGAGATTGTGAGGGAGATTGGTTGCGGGCACTAGGGAGGCTTGGAGGGAAGTAATATTGGATGGATATGCTCAAAATAAATTGTATAAATGTGTGAAATTATGAAAGAAAAATTAAAATATTAAGGAAAAAGAACACATGTATGAATGTACTACTCCTATTCTGCTGATCTTAGAGACTCACTACTTCTCTTTAGGGAAGAAGAAAGTCCTCTTATCTGTTTATACACACTAGACATGCAACATTTCACGAGTCACTCAGAGGCGAGGACTTGGGACTTTTCCATCCATATGAAGTTGTCAGTTCACCAACGGATGCTTTGCAGATATTTGGGACACTCCCTCTGAATTCTTGAATAAGGAGTGTGTGGAGTGTCCCCACAGGCACACAGTAACATTTGCCATCATGCAAGCTATACATACCTTTTGAATTCCAGTGTGTGTATCCTGTGGACCACATATTTAGGAAGGAAAAAAAAAGCAAAGGGAAATATCCTACTCTTTAATAGCAAATGGGGGAAGGAAGCTGGCCTTTTGAGAAACGATTCCTCACTGTTGGATTTACTGTTGATGACCATGCAGAGGGAAAGGGAAAGAGAGACGTCATCACTTGTGAATTTTTGTTTCTCTTTTTGAAGATCATTCATTCTTTGACAATTTTCTACATGTATACAATGTACCTTGATCGTATCCACTCCTTTATTTCTTTTACTTATATGTATGTGCATGTGCTGCACTGGGTCTCTTAGAGCCAGAATCACAGGCATGTTCGGGACCCAGTGTGGCGGGAGTGATGGGATTAGAGCTCTGGTCTTCATGTTTGCACAGCAAGTGCTCTTAACCAGTGGTCCACCTCTCTGGCCCCCAAGAATTCACTTCTTGGGGGACTAATATAGTTAGTTAGGACTTCATTAATTTTAGAGTTTTCCAGCATGTGTTCTTGAGGCATTTAACACAGAAGTCTAGTTTTGAAGTTAGAGAAGGGTGGCTGGGGGCTCATCTGCATCATTAGCATGGTCTGGGATAAGCTACCTCTTCAGTTTTCCTTCAGTGGCATATGAAGGTAAGAGTGAAATGCCACCTTATAGGCGAAGCTTTTAGCAAAATGCTTGCCACAAATTAAATATTCCAGTTGTCCCCATCATTATGGTAACTGATTGAGGGATCGTAAGACACATATAAACTGCTAGGGATCATGTGCCCCGTGGACCTTCCACACTGTTCCCTGATGCCAAGATATACTTCACAGTGTAGCTGTCTGCTGTTGTTTGGGGGATTAGTAATCCAGTGAGTGGCTAGGGCTATATTGCTTGAGTACAGAAGCAGGATTTGGGGAGAAATATGTGGAGTCCTACAGATAAATTCACCTCTTCCAGGCCACAGTCAGAGCCCTTCACTAAATGATGCTTAGATAATTGCCCTGGGGGCAGCTATCCCTGCCTTCAGTAAGCTCAATATTATATCCAAACCAGGAATTCCAAAATGCTAACTTCCTAACTGAGGCCCTCCACTGAATTAATTTTCACAATAGCAAATGTGCTGAAAAGAAATATGAAACCTCCGCCTTGAGCTGTTGTGAGAATCACAGGCTCCTTTCTAATGGGGGAGAATTTAGAATTGGACAGATATTAGGATTTCCTTTAATTACAGAGTTTTCTTTATCTTCAATTGAGTTAACAAGGGTGGCATACTCCCATATATATTTAAACTTTCCACCCCACTCTCTCTCTCTAAGGATACTGGCCTCAGCCTAGACTAGGAGCTGTTAATATTTTGTTTAAAAAGATTAAGTTGTTAGAATTTTCACATCAAGGCACAAATTAACCACACAAGACTTAGTTTACAAAATCCAGGATCCACTATACCAGAGTCACTAAAAGTATTTATTTTCATCTCAAAAATCCAGTGTTGTGTCCAGCAGTGGGGATTCCACAGACTAGTGGAAGCAGCCGTCGCTGTGTGCACTCTAACATGGGGCAGTGGCTCTCCCGTTCAGGTGCACATGACTGTCAGACAGACTGTTGCTGATGTCCCTGCCCTTATTTCCTCCCACCAACCTTTCCTATTTTGGATATTATATCTTTCTCTCTCCTTAGGGCCCAAATGTTTCTAGTACTTTCTCCTCTCTACACTTTTAATCCCTTTTCTCCAGGAAGACTAACCACAGTAAATATTGAGACTTGTTTTTTAATCACTGGTCTGTTCATCATGTTTTACCTATTCACTTAGTAGAGAGCAAAAAGAAAGTTCTGCTAGAATTCTGGATGCTTGGCAAAGGACAGAGGCACCATGACAACCATTTTTAACATTAGAGACTCACCACACATTTATGAAATCAATAATACAATATCAATATCAATTATTATCAATGAAAATTCTTTGAGATGCAATCAGACTTTATTTGGAATCTGTTGCTTAAATTTTCAAAGAAAGGCTACAAAGGAAGTGGATGTTTGTGGAGTACATTACTGACGTTTGTTTTTTGCTCTTTTGGGGGCCCCGCCACCCAGTTCCCAAATCACACACTGAGGCTTATTCTTACTTATAAATGCCCTGCCTTAGTTTGGCTTGTTTCTTAGAAGCTTTTCTTTTTCTTTTTCTTTGTGGACTTGGAGTCACAGACACTTGTGAACTGCCATGTGGTGCTGGGAATTGAACCCAGGTCTTCTGGAAGAACAGCCAGTGCTCTTAACCTCTGAGCCATCTCTCCAGCCCTGAAATCTTTCTTCTTTTTTGTTTTGATTTTGATTTTTTTTTTCCTGAGAGGTGGTTTTCTTTGTGTAGCCCTGGAGCTACCTTTGTAGACTAGAGCTGGCCTTGAACTCACAGAGCTCTGCCTGTCTCTGCTTCCTGAGTTTTGCAATTAAAACATTCACCACCACCACCCCTTTGCCAGCTTTTCTTAACTTAAACTTAACCTGCCTGTCTTTGCCTCTGGGCTTTTCCGCTCTCCTACTTCTGTAAATCTACACTTATTCCATGGCTGGCTGTATCGCTGGGTGGCTGGCCTCTGGTGTCCTCCTCCTTCTCTGGCTACTTCCTTCCTTCTTATATTTTTGGCTGTGAGCCTAGCCTTTAACAGCTGAGCCATTTCTCCAGCCCTCCTTCCTTCTTTCATCTCAGATTTCTCCTTGGAGATAGTCTCTCTGCCTGCCAGCCCCACCTATCCTTTCTCCTGCCTCCCTACTGGCTGTTCAGTTCTACATTAGCCCATCAGGTGTTTTAGACAGGCACAGTAACACAGCTTCACAGAGTTAAACAAATGCAACATAAACAAAAGTAACACACCTTAAAATAATATTCTGCAACAGTATGTAAAATTTGTACTGGTTTCATACCATTAACAAGGCCACAGGAGACTTTGTAACCATTTGTGCAAATGTTGCCTAAAGGAACCCAACCAGCAATTAATAAATAGGGGTGCTTCAAAGCCAAGTCCTGGGTGTTTTTGTATCACTCCCCAGTCAGAGGTAGGCCCACACAAAGAGAGGAACTTGTGAGCTGCTGCATGGTTGTGTAGACCTACAGAACTCAAGGGATAGAAGCAGGAAGATTTCCACAAGTTCCAGGAAAGCTCCAGTTATATAATAAAGACCCTGTGTTTTTTAAATGCATGAATGTTCCTGACAGCAAATAGCTCCCCAGCAGTCACAGGGAGAAGGGGGAGGCTACTTCTGGTATGCTGTTGGAGATAGGAGGACAAAGAGAAGTGAAAATGTATTTGGTACTGAGTAGTAAGTGACCTCTTCTGGAAGTTTCTGAAGTCCTTGATTTCGGACCCTTGAAAACTCCAAATTCTGCAGATGCTCAAGCCTTTCACAGAAAGTGGCGTAGTGTTTACACGGCCTATGTGTATCTTCCCATATTTCATTTCAGGTTAACTTTACTGAATACAGTGTGAAGGCTGTGTAAATACCTGCCATCTTTGATTGCTTAGGAAATAGCAACTTGTCAATGCAGACATAATTCTTTTTCTCCCATATTTTCAGTCTATGACTGGCTGAACTTACAGGTATGGAACTTATATATATATATATCTGGCCAGCTCTGTGTAACACTCGGTGCTTGACGCCTTTGGATAACAGAGTACCCACCATCTGAGGAAGATCATGTTTTTATCATCATCAGAACATTCTGGTAGAAAAAGGAAAAATGGTAGAATTAGGAAAACGTCAGAGACAATAACAGGGAATAGAGGAATGCTTCTAAGAAACAAAAATAGGCTGTAAGCTGCATCAAGTCCTTCTCTGCAGAGAAACAGCATCGGTTTATTCACGTGCGGTGGCAGAGGTGATAAGATGTTTGTTAATGATAAAGAACCAACAGGGACTGGATGTGCTACTAGCTTTCTCTCTTTACCATGCCATTATTCCCACCCTATCCATGTCTCTGGTGGTGCTTTTATTCCCATGGCTCTGAAAATCCAGCACACATTACAGAATTCACACAGAATGTTCCAATAATCAGGAAGCAAAATTTTCAAAAGTATTTTGAGATAGCTTAAAACTGTGGTGCTTTTATAAGAGCTGGGGTATCTATTTTTAAAAAGGTTTTGTTGTTGATGATGGTGATAATGTATTAGAAATGTGTGGGCCATCTTCATTTTAAATAAAATGACTTAAAGAACTTTTCTATATGAGTTCAGTTTTTCAGATAACATTTCATGAAAGAAGTGTTTGCTTTGTTGGGGAAATGAAGGAGAGATACTTTTTCAATTCAAGTTTAGATGAAGAAAGTAAATCATAAGACCTGAGGTGCTGGCTACACCTGGAAAGTCCCTTCAACAGTCAGGGGAGAAGTAAGTAAGCCAGGACAGTGACCTTGACCCACACACATTCTCTTTGTTTTAGATGAGAATGTCCCCAACACTACATATGTGCACGTACACCCGTACACACATACATCTGCCCCATTTCCACACATAGGTTGGGTTTATAATGGGAAGGAATGGAAAAGAAAATCAATTCTATCAAGAACTCATTCCTGTTAATGATTATTTCCGAGATGTGATGCTTCAGGCTAAGTGATTGACATGTATATTTCTTCACCAATAACAAGTCCCGGAAACAAGCCACTCTGCCCATCTGCAGAAAGAAAACCAACTCTCAAAGAAATCACACCAGCTATTCACATCATCACACCCACTATTCACTGTCACCGGCTAAGGTAGACCTACCGTTCACGTGCAGACCCCACTCTTGCCATTCCCCAGCTAATGTGGACTTACAGTTCACATACAGACCTGTGCTGTTGTGTTCCCTGGTTGCATGCGGGTAGTCAGGAGCTCTTATAGGCAAACAGTTTTCAGGGAGATTTGGGGCATGTCCTTCAGATCTGAAGCCATTGTCTAGGTTACTTGCCCCTTGAGTATCACCTTATCCTTGCTGGCCTGCAGAACAGCCTCCAGGTCACCAGCATTGCCCAATCAAGAGAGGGTTTAGGATAGCAATTTTCAGATGTTGGTTTGCAGAACCGTTTGATAGAGTTTTCACCTCTCACTTGAAACAAAATAGAAACAGATGCCACGATGGGGTTTTAGAGTACAGGACTTTAGCATACAAAGCTAAAATTTACCAAGTACAATGACCACCATTTTCTTCTAAGTTTCATATAATTTTTATATTAAAACTTTCTCGTCAGGAGGTGGTGGCGCACGCTTTTAATCCCAGCACTCAGGAGGCATTGCCAGGTGGATCTCTGTGAGTTCAAGGCCAGCCTGGTCTCCAAAGTGAGTTCCAGGAAACGCGCAAAGCTACACAGAGAAACCCTGTCTCGATAAAACTAAAAAAATAAAAATAAAAAACAAACAAAAAAACCAAAAAACTTTCTCTCCGATGCATAGAGAAACTAAGAATGTACAGTAATTGTTTCTGAATCATCTTCACAAGCTAAATAAAAACTTGCATGCAATCTAAGGTATGGTTTACAATATTTTGGGAGAATTTGTTCTGCTTTATGTAGTATAAGTCTGGGGATTCATTGGCCAGAAGGTGAATAGCAGAGCAGTGCTGGGGAAAGAACCCAGGGCCAGGAGACACCTCATCTCACAAGGTCACTGGTCATGGCGTTTTAGAGAACCCCTCCTCCTCTCAGGACGCGTTCTTACTCTATTCTCAGTGAACTGGGCCAGATGCAGGCTCAGCCCCTTCAGTTCAGCATTCTGTCATAACTCAGATGGAGTAACTAATTCGTAGATACCAGTGAAGCTTTAGCTTACAGACTCTGTGAATCTCCTTTATCTGTTTCATGGAAAAACATAGATCTAATGGTTTAAGGGAACGTGGAAAGAGAACGTCCTTGAAAACCAACCAACAGCTGTTCAGTGGATGCTGAAATGAGCCCATCATAAAATGGACCGTGGTGTGTCAGTGTGGCTAGAATACCAACAAGAAAGTTCTATCTTAAGGATCGTGTTGGCTTAGGCATGTCACAACTGCCAAACAGGCAGTGAACATCTGTTTTAAATTTTTTTTTCTCTTTTCTTTCCAACTCATTCATTTGTGTATTTTATCCTTGCTGGAGAGATAGTTCAGTGGTTAAGAGCACTCCCTGCTCTTCCAGAGGACTTTGGTTCAATTCCCAGAACCCATGTGTAGTTCACAACTGTCTGTAATGGCAGTTTTGGTGGATTAGGTGCCCTCTTCTGGCTTCTGCAGGCACCAGGCATGCATATATGGTATAGAGACATACATGCAGGTAAAACACCCATACACAAAACAGACATAAGTGTTTAAAACTGTTTTTTAAAAAAGAAATGACTTAAGATAGATTTTGGTTGGTAGTTCTGTTAGGTTATAGGCTCTTGTGTATGTTAGATGAATATTCTACCACTGAGGTTCACCCCAGTCTTAATCTGGTCTATGAAGTCCACATTGCTTTGATATTATTTTCTCAATGCATTAAAAACTACGATAAAATGATTTTCCAATTCAGCATGGAGTCTGATTCCTTATTGTACACATGATGGACAGTAAATATCTGGCATTTAAATCATAATTAAAAATGCAGTAATTCTGGGATTTTGTCCCATTATAAATATATCTAGTAAATGTTCTTTTTCTCTCTATTAGAAAAAAAAAAACAATTAAATATGCCAAGGGGTCTCTTGGTACAGCTACCGTGCAGTCTGCTGTGTGCTTCAGGACTGTCATAGTAGACTTGCGCACTCTCGGGGACTCTCAACCATCATCACGGTGGAAATGTTTTACCATGGTTTGGCCAAATGTTTGTCCGACAGCTGTGTTACTAGCCTTCCCGAGTCACTCCCCTTCTTTTGCTTTGGCCCAATCCTGTGATTCATCATTCTGCTTTTAGAATATTCGCCTATTTTTAAAACCAGTCAAAGAAGGCAGCCACTGTTTAAAAGTAAACAACCCTCACACCAACATGGGGGAGCTTTGTAAGCAGCTTCTCAGACCCCGGAATCTCTGGCAGGCGAGGCTGCCAGCTGAAGCAGATGGCATGGAGCAGGAGATGCCGGTTGGCTTTCAGAGCTGGTAGACTCCTTGTATTTGTCTTTGGTTTTTCTTGTTTCCGCTGCTGCTTCCTGCTTGGGTTAATCCGGCTTGATCCATTCTGAAGCGAAAGTCTTGCTTCCATTCTGCTTGTCTGTAAAACATCCATTGAGTTGATTAGATTTTCCTTTCAGTCGAGGAGGTCCAATTGCAAGCCTCCATTCAGCCGCAAATTAACTTCAGTAGTCACATGTGCCCCAGCGTGGTGTGGCTGTGTATAAAGACATTGATTTCTACATTGCTTCATTCATCCTGGGTCAGCTCAGGAACTGGCTGTTTACAATATGGCAGCTAAGTGAATGAATAACTACCCTCCTCTCCCCCTACTTTTTCTTTTATAATGAAGCAAGAAAGAGTGTGACTGTACAGTGGGCACAATGGGTTACATATTAGGAAGCCCTGAGCTCCATTCCTCAGTATCTTCTAGAATTCTAGCATGCCCTGTCTGTTTGTGTTTTATGGAGGTGGTTTCTCCTTCCAATTGCCTCCTCATCTGTGGTTATCAGAGTTGGAATGCCAATGTTTAATCTGCTCCTCTTTACTGTGCCAAATCACTCTGGTCCTGGACCTCATGAGCTTAAATGATGTCTAGGCTTTTGAAACTGTGCTGAAGTAAATTAAGTGCACCAAAGACCCAAATTGGTCTTCTAAACTTTATAATGGAAGACTTCTCTACAATGTGTCAGATAGTGATAATTTCATCCAGTGTCTTCGCCAATGATGATGTGGATTGAGAAAGCCACAGGAACTGGCTAGAATTTGCTGTTCCTATTATGACAGGAAGGGACACAGGCTTTACCCTTCTCCAAAGCCCATGTTTAAGAGTATCAGTGAATCCTAGGCATCCATTCACCAACACAACTGCAGTTTCAAAGAGAGGTTCATGTTGCTGATATATTGCCATTATTTTAGGCCCTCCTTAAGTGGGAGTATTTATTTCAGTACTCTTGACCAAAATATACCAACTTGAGTGGCTAGACCCTTGAGGTGTTTGGTAGAGGTTAATACTATCCTTGTTTAAATCATCTCTCTGGTGATTGTCTTCCATGCCTTCAAAGAGCTGTAGTGCCGCAGAAGCCACAAATAGCCTGTGTATTTACTACATTTTATTTTGGACTATGTTCTCAGCGAGTTGGGAGAGATATAGTTGGCCCTGTATGTTTTTGAGTTCTGTATCTGGATTCAACTAAGGATAGGGAAAACTTAAAGCCATGTATATACTGAACTGGTATAGACTTCTTTTTGTTATTACTTAGTCTGTATAGTACAACATTTTCCACAGCAATCACATTGTATTGTTTTGGGAGTTACTGAGACATGAAAGTATGTGTGAGGATATATTTAAGTTATATGTAAACACTCCATTTCATGTAAAGGGTTTGAATTGAGCATCTTTAGACTTTTATCCATGAGGGGTCATGGAAATAAAGCTCCATGGATACCAACCATGACAGTCCTTGTCTTTTTGTTGTATATGACCTACCTAATTAAAATGAATATTAATTAGTTTTATTGGTGAATTTAATTATGTTAGTGAGAATATAAAAACTAATATATTTCCTTGCTTTATTTTGACTTGAAATGGCTTTGGTTTTAAGTGTGTGTGTGTGTGTGTGTGTGTGTGTGTGTGTGTGTGTGTGTGTGTGTTGTATTCTCAGGCATGTACTGGGGGAAAGGTTTGGAAATGATTAGTCAATGTCCCTGTGGAGCCAAAGTTCCGAGAGACAGATCCTGTTTAACGAAGCACCAAGGCTGGATTAGCAGCCTGTTCTTGAAGAAATCTGAATATCTGAGGCAACATTTCTGCCAGGTTTCCTTCCAGTCTTCCAAGAATGTCTGCATCTTTTGAAGGAGCAAGAGTTGTGTATGGTTCATCAAGCTGCTTCTGTGCTCGTTTGAGGAAATGTTTAGGCCACTGAGGACAGAGTTGGGTGCCTATTGGAAACACAGCTGTGGAGTCTGCTCCAGGTTGGCAGATTCCCTGTTGAGCTGCTGGCTGTTACCCACAGTAACCCCGGGTGATTTCTGGAGAGCTGCTTGTAAATTGTGGTTTGTGATAGGAGTAAAGGGCAACACTACCTCAGTGAGGCTACTGTTTTCACACATGTCCTTCTGCCCCATTTAAGTTCTCAGGCCTCCCCATTAGCACCTTGTTAAAGCACTTACATGCATATCATGTTTTTTTGGTTTGGGCTAATGTGACAGTATTAAGTAGCCCTTTTAAATTGCAGAGCTATTAGAGTAGACATTTGAGGACACACACACACACACACACACACACACACACACACACACTTAAAAATTTTGTGTCAGGCCAACTAAGCTCTCTGTGCCTCCATGTGCAAAGAAAATGAAGGGTGATGCACATGAGACACAGGACATGCTGAGTAATCATCGTGTTTTTGTATTTTAGATGATACACCGTCTGAAGATGCCATTCCTTTGGTCTTCCCAGAGTTAGAGCAGCAGCTCCAGGTAAGGGTTCTGAAAACATATGCCTGCTTTCTTGTAGTTCCACAAATATAGTGAGCCAAGAAGTGGCTAAGTGGGAAAGATGGGTTGATACACAGGGTAGAGGACTTTACAGCCATAAACGTTTGTGTTCCAGAGCTTCAAGGTCAGATAGAAGCAGTTATAGAATGGCCCTGGTTATCATAGTACTTGTACTTCAAACACCAAGAATAAAGTAGCTGTAGCTGAGACTATGCCTGGTCCCTCTTTCCTTTGCTGTGATGTCTCTGGGCCATTGGATTTTTACCTCCATTTTGGGTTAATGATTTAGTATTAAACCCTGCAGAGAAATCTGTCATATTGCCAAGTCTTTGGAATAATATTTTTTCCCCTGCTACCTACTTCTTTCCCAGTTCTCTGTCAACGTCTAGTACAGTGATTCTCAACTTGTGGGTCACAACTCCTTTGGGCTCACATATCAGAGTCTGTTATGATTCATAACAATAGCAAAACTACAGTGATGAAGTAGCAATGAAATAATGTTACAATTGGAGATCAACACAGCATGAGGAACTGTATTAAAGGGTCATAGCATTAGGAAAGTTGAGAACCACTGCTCTAGTGGAATGAAGAAGTAGGAGTTAAGACCTTCAGAAAGTTGTTGGTTCAGTCTATGAGAAAATAGTTCCTAGATGACCTATGGAAAGGCCATCCCAGTAGACCACATCAGTAGAATGCATCAAAGTGGTTTTTGTTGTTGGTTTTTGTTTGTTTGTTTTTTAAATGTTTTTTTTTTCTTCTAGTCAGGATTTCTCTGTGTAGCCTTGGCTGTCCTGGAACTTGCTCTCTCTGTAGAGCAGGCTGGCCTTAAACTCACAAAGATCTACCTACCTCTGCTTTTCATGTTGTGGAATTAAAAGTGTGTGTCACCACTGCCTGGCGATGCTCATTTATTTATTTTTGATTCTTTTAGATGGTATATTCTGGCATTAGGCAAAGGCGGTTTTAAATTTACATTTTTATGTATGCGGGACTTCAGCCTACATGTCTGTCTGTGTACCACCTTTGAGCCCAGTGCTGTCAGAACCCTGGGAACTGCAGTTACAGATGGTTGAGAGACACCACATGGTTGAATTGAACCTGGGTCTTCTAGAAGAGCAGTCAATTCTCTTAGCTGCTGGGGTAGCACCTCAGAACCCACCTAAAGCGGCTCAGATGTGGGGGTCTCATCATTCTCTTCCAGCAGCCAGCCCGTTTAACAGATCATGATCACTTATGCAGGTCTCACTAAACATTGCATAGCCAGCGGGAAGGTTATATGATTACCACACAGCTATCAGGAGATGGTGCTGTAATCCCAAAGATGTCCTCCCAGCTACCCATTGTATCTTCTGTTCCTCTGGGCTCCACATAGGCTCTCCGGCTGCTGACATTGAATCACACTCCCCTCACTCCCACAACGGTCCAGCATCTTTTCAGCATGGAGAACTGTTCAATACTCCTCTTCCAGGCTCCTTTTCTTTCTGTTACTCTCCTACTACACATCACATTCCTTGAGTGCTGTCCTCCGGGGGTTGTCTCTGTACATTCCACTGGTAGTAGAGCAGGGATTGTAAAAGGACCCCTCCTTTATTACACGGTCCCCTCAAAGCTGTTAGATCATCATTGAAATCATGTGAAAATGGGGTTAACATGGTCTGAAAATCGATCAGGGAGTGAGTTCAGGTTCTCATTCCCTCATGAAGTTATGGATAATGAGTTCTAAAGGTTTTGTTTTGGTTGTTGTTTTTCCTTGTGGGCGGTGTTGGAAAAAATCATTTTCCTCTTGGAATATCAGTAGTCTTCCTTAGCCTGTGGCTCAGTCTGTAGATAATCACCCCTGGTGATTATCCAGGTAATTTTCTGAGCATCATAAAGTCCATTTGAATTTTATCGCTTTAATTCTATTTGACATATATTAGAAATTAAATCTATGTGATTATTTTATTCCAGTGAGAAATTTCTGTCTTGATTGGTCTTTGATAGGGTAGACATCTGGGTGCATGGTTTCTGCCTTGGGGGTCTTGATTTTCTCCTTCAGTGTGGTTATGACATCACCTCTTCCTGGGGTGAGAGGTGAGATGAGATTGGGTTTCTTAGTAACATTTGCCAGTTGTCAAGACTTTTGGCTAGGATAGCTCCTGTCTAGAACTGTTGCTTATAATCTTCATTCTCCAGGGCATGAGTGAAAAAAAAAAAAAAAAAAAAAGGCAAGACAGCAAGGACTGAGGAGGGAAGAGCACAGTTCTGTTCCCATGCTTAGTAGAAGCTCGCACCTCTGAAGCCATTCTCCACCAGGAAGTCCTGTATTCACAGCAATGAAGACGCTTATGTACAAAAGGAATCATCTCTCTCTCTCTCTCTCTCTCTCTCTCTCTCTCTCTCTCTCTCTCTCTCTCTCTGTGTGTGTGTGTGTGTGTGTGTGTGTGTGTGTGTGTGTTTAAAACATGAAACAAGTCTTCTTTACAGTTAGACTTGAGTTCTTCATTCTTGTAATTTTATTTATTTATTGACTGTCATAACCCACTATGGGAAAATAAACACCAGTTAGAAAGAAGAGCCTTGTAGATGTCACTATACAGGAGACTCAAAACCATTTTCCTACATGTGATCTTATTTGGTTCTTGAAATAATTATAGAAGCTAACTGTTCCATCTCCACTTTCTACATGAGAAACTTGAGATCGAATTTTGGTCAAATCAATTTGCTGATCTTTCTCTTCATACTTTTTGTGGGGCACATTGGCTGTCTAAATTAGTTTGATAAATTGAGATTTGTTTTGTTTCTGGTTGGCAAGGTTACCATGATGTAGTTCTAGAACCGCCTTGTAAAACTTGCTGGGACTTTCTGATAGCCTTTACACATTCCTTGGTGATTTATAAAGTGTAGCTATAAAATATCTATTTGGTAGATGCTCTAACATTAATTTGACCCCCGCGATTTTTCCGTTGCTTTGCCAAGAATGTGGACATGTTTGAACATGTAATTCATGATGCTTCTATTTTAACAGAAGCCAAAAAAAGCCCTGGGCAAGAATAGCAATGACAAACCTTTCTCTTGATGTCTCTATTAATGCAAAATTCTGGGTCAGAGACCTCAGGGTAAGGTGGAATTAAATGAACATTATAATGTTCATTTCTAGGCCCTGAGCCTCTGCTGAAGGGCAGGTGGAGGCTAATTTTACATTCTTTTCTTGGGACTAAGTTTCCAAATCTCTTGTGGGCATCAGGAGCAATATTTGGTATAGCAGGTTTAGATTATATGAAGAGGAAAAAGGGTGATATTTACTACTTTTCTTTAGGGAATAGTGTTTTTCTTCTGTTTGGAACAGTGTTGATGGACTTCTTGACTTTTTTCTATCTGGAAAGATGATGAAATTCTTTCATGGTCCAATGCAAGACCAAGTCCATCCTACAGCCCAAGTAGAAGAGTTATGTTTTAGTCACTATGATTTAACTCAAAACTTTCTCCAAGACTCACTCTCATCAGCCCATACCTGGCATTAATAAAAGCTTTCTCACACTGTGGTGGGAATTAAGTATGGTACTAAGGAGGCCGAATAAAGTACTTGAAAAAAATTGCTCAGTCAACATAGTCTTCCTTGGTGAAATTCTTGATTGGACAAAATATTTAAAATTAAGTGATTTATGGGTTGGGGATTTAGCTCAGTGGTAGAGAGCTTGCCTAGCAAGCGCAAGGCCCTGGGTTCGATTCTCAGTTTAAAAAAAAAGATTAAGTGATTTATTTCTATATGCATAAAGCAAAACCAAACATGCATGCCTCTGGATTCCTTTGGATGCTCTCTTCATCAAGCCCAGGCACTTGGAAAACAATGATCTTAAAAAAAAAAAAAAAAAAAAAAAAACAACTAAATTGAGCAATAGCTTCAAAGCCTTAGTCCTCTCGTCAGATGGGATGGCAGTGACAGATGTCTCCGTGGTACATAGTGAACTTGCTTTTCCTCAGACAGGGTCCAGTAAGTCCACACTCTGATGTCACTTCTACAAATAGACAATTTCAGGTTCCCTTGAGTATCATAATATACTGTTATCTGGGCAGCCTCTCTAGAAACTTCTTTTAGTACTGCATTAGTATATCATTTGACACCTGGGAAATGAAATGTTGAAAGATGAAGTGAGCCCAGCATCCCTGGATTCTGCTACCCTGATATCTTCAATACCCTCCTGGAACCATAGACGGTAAAGGCTAGGGGTTGGGGGGGGGGCGAGGACTGGAAACAGCCAGTATTTTCTCTCTTGTCCACACATTGATGAGTGTCTTAGAGTTACCCTTTGAATTTGGTGGATATTCAGAGAACATATGTAGATATTTTGGAACTTTGCCAAAGTAACTTTTTGAAAGCCCAGCCAGTGGTTGTTAGGGTTATACCTTGTGGGAAAAGTCTGAGAATTCTTGAATTACTTTGCTCTTTTATGTTCTCTGGATCAACAGAAGGGATATAAATGTGTTTTACTCCAAGCTGTATAATGTGTAAGTTGCAGGGTATAAATTCCAGCACTTACTAGGAGTGTGCTGTATGTATTTTGTAGAAGTGTCACTAACTAGAATATGTTTTCAAATCCTTAAAAGTCATAAAATAATAACATTTGAGTGATCATAATTGAATGTACTCTAGATGCTCCTTCTCCAGTCTGGACTAGGTTTTTCCTCTTAGGTATAGCAGACAATGCTTGTTAATTTTGAGAGACATTAAAATGGAGTGTAACCTCTATTCTCCCCCCAAATAGGTAATCCTGAGAATCAAGGAATAAATACAAACTCCACTCAACCACTGTAGAATGTTTGGCTTTCTAAATATATCTTTTGTGTGGGAAGCTGGGGTAGGAAGAGTCAATTCTTGCATTTTTGAAGTGGATACGGCCAGTAGTCTCTGAAGTATCCAAGCAGCAAACGGAAACGCTTAAGCCGGCTTTGCCCCTCGCTGAGGGATTCTTGGCCACATGCTTTCTTCTCACAGGCTCATTTCCAAAGGATGGAATACTCTTCTGGAGGCTGTGAACCGATGGCTGAGATGGTGTGGTGTGGTTCAAGCCGCATTCTTGGATCAGGAGCCTGCGGTTTGGTTTCTCTCTTACTTCATCGTGTTAAATTAGTCCTGGTGATTGGGCTGGGTACCAGAGGTTTGTGACGGCTCCCCTGACTCTGTGGTGTAATTCAAAGCCTTTGCAAGCTCAGTTCTGTCAGGAAAGGGGGTGAAGAGGAAGTGACCGCCCTGGGCTCTGACCTCATCCAAGCCCCAATCTGTGCCTTGGGAACCTCTATTTCAAAGTTGGCTTGAAGCGAGGCTGGGAGAACATCTTGATTTACCTCCGTCAACCTCCAGTAAGAGACCTCCACGCGGAGTGAGATGGAAAAGCAGTTTCTGTGATAACACAGACACTGTTCCAGAATCTTAAACAATTGGTTTTGGTGATGGGGGGGGGGGTAGGTGAGGGTCGTGCTACCAGAGGGTGAACCCAGGGCCTCCCAATGCTAGGCAGGGGCTCTGCCACTGTCTGCTTCCCAGGCTGCTCTAGGATCTTCTCATTGTTCAGTATTTTGGGATTCCTTTGGAGTGCAGCCTCATTCCTTTGACAGGAGTGTGGACCAAGGGCATCAAAGTGTAGGACGTGCCGCATAATAATGAGAGGACAGCAAGAGCAGTGTCTCTCTCCTCTTGAAGGAAGAGGAAAACACAGACATGAAGTTGACTAACTAACTGCTCACCCACACCCAGCATGGGATTTCAATGAAAATCTCTCTAATGGAAATAGTTTAAATCAAATGTTGGGAATAAAACAGCATTAGTTTTTATCGTCGTTTTCCTTTTTTTAAAAATAGTCGTATGTAGCAGTTTTGTACTGAACTCAGTAAGTAGCCAGGGGTGGCTTTGAACTTTTGGTTCTCTGACCTTCAAGTACTGGGATTGCAAGTATGCTCCATGCCTGGCAGAAACTGTTACTTTTACTCCCCAAAGTTAATGTTTTCTGTCTAGCTATTCCAGGAATTCTTACAGATTATACTTAAGTTTTAAATTTGAACATGTGTTAAGTGGGATCAAAAACCGAATAAGTCATACATGCCTGGGTTTAAACGTTCCATTACTTAAGCCTATTGGTAGTTCTGTTTTTGCCTTTTAAATTTTATATATTTATTTATTTTTTAAACAAGCTCTGGTAAGTTTTCACTGAAAACTTTCCTGGTTTACATTTCTTCAGTGGGCACTGACATGCTTCTAAAGATATCAGAATCACCTGGATCAAGGGCAGCCAGTGTGCTCATTCTGTAGTATTTTCCACATTCTGTGTTCAGTTCAATATCCTTGCCACTGTAGTGATGGACACCAGTTTGGGCCAACATGGCATCATATTCTATTTCAGAGTTCCTCAAAGCCGGGCAGTTGGCAAGGATGGGCAATTTCATTCTCTTCCATCTGCTCATCTTCAGAGTCATGTGCAGTTCTCATAACAAGTTGGGACTTGGAATTGATCAACTCCAGAGACTTTTTCATCTTTTTTTCTGCAAACACCATCTTCCTGCCTTGGTGTGGAATGGCCCTCACCTGAGAGTTGGTAGCTCTGTTTTTAAACTATATTTTGTATATGTATAATTGGATGTTAGGAGTATATTTCCTTGGGGGGGGATTATAATTTAGTGAACATTGCTGGTCAGTTTTGAGGAACTCTAAGAAGGCCAGAGAGAGCTGCCATCAGTGGGGGGCATAACAGCAGTATATATCTATCTTATGGCAGTAGAGGGGCTGGGGTTGGAGCTCAGTTGGTACCCTGCTTGTATACCAAAGCCCTAGGTTCAATCCCCCGCACCCTGCACTGTGTACACCAGCCGAGGTGGCACACCAGTGTGGTGCCACACAGAGGTAGAAGCAAGGGAGATGAGAAATTCAAGGCCATCCTCAGCAACATAGTCAGTTCATGGCCAACTTGATGACGTAAGAGCCTATTTGACAAAACGTGGCAATGAGTATTCAGAGGCACAGAGTAGCACATCATTATTCTAAATTGCATTAGTTCTAAAACTTTCATTGATTGGAATTTCTTCTGGGATGCAAACCTCATGCACATAAACAAATTCTTCAATGAATTTTCGGGGCTGGGATAAATGCCTAGTGTCTTCAAATGACAATGGGTTCTGCTGACCATAAAACATCTTGATTTGCTCAGCAACATTTGTGGTTAAGTAGTGAATGGCTCAAAATTTTAAAGTGGTGAGAAATTTGAAGTTTCCTGGCAAAAGGATTGGAGAAGACAAAAGCTGAGTACAGATGAGGCCAGCTCAGGCAACAGACTCCAGAAGGAAGGCATCTTAGAGGGACTAGGAAAGAGAAAAGTCTCATAGAAAACTGTCTTTGCATCAACATGGATTATGGTTTTAAATAAAATAAAGCTTGCCATGGTAGTCAATTCCAAGTGTACAGTCCAGCTGCCTAGCTAGTTCCACATGCTCTTAGTAGTGTGACCAAGCTGCCTAGGTAAAAAACGAAACAAAACATCCTTTCAAATAGTGTTGAAAGCTGATATTAGTTGTAAAAACTAGGTTTCGTTATGGCATTTTCATCTGTGTACATAAAGTGCTTTGATTATAGTCACCCCTCCCATGATCCTCACCTCTTCCTCCTCCCGTCTCCCACATGTCTCATTCCTCTTCCAAAATACAACATCTAATTTCTACAATTAAGAGAGGCCAGTTAGCCAGATGCAGTGGTGTCCATCTGTAATCCCAGCTGCTTGAGGGGCTGAAGCTTGAGGAGAGAGGGTTGAGGATCACCTGGGATACATAGCGAATGAACTCAAGGCTAGTTTGTGCAATTTAGCAAGGCACTATCCAAAAATTAAAAGTGTAAAAGGCCTAGAGATGTCACTTAGTGGTAGCATGCTAAAGGGCAAATAAAAACAGAAGTAAAAAGGCCAGGGAAATGGCTCAGCCCTTGAGAATAGTCAATGCTCTTCTAGAGGATGCCAGTTCGATTTCCATTATCCACGCAGCAGCTCAGCACAGTCTGTAACTCAGGTTCCAGGGGATCTGACAGTTTCTGGCTTTTGAGGCACTGTATGCATGTAGTGCACAGGCAAAACTCAAGCAAAGACTCTCTTACTCATACAATTAAAAACAGAACAAATCAAAAGTGATGGAGAAAGACGTCCCAGTTCTTTAAAAGAATTGCAAGGTGCCGAGCAAAGGAAGGAGGAGGGAGAAACCTCCCTCGCCTGGAGTTAGCGTATTTGTGATGTTCAGTTTTCTTAAACCACAGCAGAAAGGATGTTCTGCCATGACTGCCACCATCCTTAGTCTCTCAGGCGTGCAGAACCTTTTATGGAGAAATTAAGACTCTTTGGGCTATGGTATTAGGTAGCTGCTGAATTTGCAGCTCAGGTACTTGCACATGGCAAGTAATGTGCTGAATCCTGCTTGAACGAATGTGGCTTACGTGGTGCTCATGGGGGCAAGATGGGATGTGTAATCCTATGGCTGCCAGGAGGCCAGTCCTTTAGCAGGGCACAGATGATTTAAAAGCTTGGCTGGAGAGCCCAGGGATGTTGCTTTAATGCCATTCACTATTACACCTGGTAACTTGCCAACATAGCAGGTGAAAATTGGTGAGTGTGTTGAGATTTCTGGGACACCAACTGGAGGAGCCAGGATTCTGAATTCCTTTGGCAATGGCTTCATCTCCTGGGGTGAATTAGATTGTCACGCTACTGTGTTCTGGTTTTCCATTTATTTCTGTGTTAAAAAGGATAATGGTGATAGTCGGCTGGGTTGATGTTGTGAATGTGCTCGCAGGGATCCAGGAAAAGAAGCCAGATAAAGTGGTTATTGTTAGACTCCACATGAGTTAAGTGACAATGAGGATTTCACATGAATGTAAACTTTGTCCTAATCAGAATTTGAAAATATTGTAGGACTTCTTATTATTTGATGTATTCATTGTGTGTATCAACAAAGTTCAGTGTGACATGTCAATAATGCATATGTCTATTTAGATTTTTGCTTCCTTTGAGCGAGAAGGGTCCTCTTAGTTATCAGCCAGAGCACACACTTGAATTTCTGATACTTACTGAGGAAATACAACAGCTGAAAAAAAATCTGTGTGTTTGAAGAATATAGGAGTGAAGAGGAAGCAATCCACTAGTTCACACTTTACTAGTATAAATGAGAGAGAATGGTATCTAGTCAGACACAGTTTCCCTGCATAGATCATAGTGACTGATAAAACCAAACAACTTGTTACATAACAAACTTTCATGCTTCTCCGATTTTATGTAATTTTTTTCCCCCGTAAGTAATTAGGGGATGATATGCAAACACTTTAAAAGACAATTAACTACCATTCCAAGCAGTCATGTTTTAAATCACACATGGCCGATGTAGAAATAAGAACAAAATCTCATGGCAGTTTTAGTTAAAAATGATCTCTGGAGGTAGGAGTTTTTTTTTTTTTTTTTTCATGTTCTATGTAGAAGAAAAGTTCGCCCCGTGGACCTGTTTTTCTCATAGATGGGAAGAAAGAAGAAGCTGGAATCTGTTCTCTGTTCACTCTCAGACGCCATGAGCAGGATTTAGGGGTCTGGTCCTCCTTCCCCGCCAGCACCACCCGCAGCCTAGCGGCCTGTCTCTGAGCTGAGCGGCTTCCCAGAAGAGAGCTGTTGGTAGGACTGCTCCCCACTCCGGTGGCCTTGTGTCTCAGGACCGTGGGTGTAGACAAAATCCGGGAATTGGAACAGACAACTGGAGCATTCCCCGTGATCTTTTCTACGGCACTTTGCAATTTCCAAGGGGAATCCCAAATCAATGGGAAACTTGTTTTTCATCCACACATGGCAGGTAGCTGACGGGTAGTAGGTCTCAGAGCTCCGGCTCAGGGGCGAGGATGTCCATGAACGCCCCAGGAAAGTCCATGTCAGCAGGATCATCTCACGCACGCTGTGCCGTATTGATTGACAGCGCCGCTTTCTGATGCCGTGGACTGACTGCTTCTCCTTGTCTGTGCAGCCTCTGCCGCCGCGTCACGACTCCGTAGAATCCATGCAGGTGTTTAGACAGCACTGCCAGATAGCAGAGGAGTACCATGAGGTCAAGAGAGAGATCGCCTTGCTTGAGGAAAGGAAGTAAGTACTTTGCCGCCGAGTCTCTTCCACTGAGACTGCGGTGGGTGGGTGGGAAGGGAGGGGATTGTAGGAACAAGCAACAGACTGTCTGTAGATCAAGTGGTTCTACCTATGGACTGGGAAAGAGAGCTGTGGGCGGGCTTCCCCACTCAAGACTTTATTATTTTATTATTATTATTTTTTTCAAGACACCCTGTGTTCTGGATCTTGCTCTGTAGACCAGGTTGGCCTCATAGACTCATAGAGATCCACCTGGCTCTGCCTCTGGAGTGCTGGGATTAAAGGCGTGCGCCACCACCGCCCTGCTAACTTTATTGTTTTTTTAAATGAGAGATTTTTAGAAGAAGAAATTAAAATTGCCAAAATACCATCTAGAGCCATGCCATATTCTTTCTTTATGGCTGTACCCAGAGGCCTCAGGGCACTTTGGCTTGGGGTAAATTTTATTTGATGTTTAAAGAGTAGAAGTCCCACATTAAATGAAAACTCTTTTAGAGTTATGTAAGTGTATTAGTTGATTAACTGCATTTTATAGTCCCAGGAAGTTTTTTTACCATGATAGCGTTTATTATCATTACAGGTCTGCTATGGGAAGTGATACAATTCAATTAATTTGAGCACTTTAATTTTACTGACTGTTTCACAAAACCTGCTTTAATTGCACCCGGTTCTGCCAACATCTATCCTCAGTGACTCTTGCTTTTTTTTTCTAATTCCTGAAAAGCATCAAATTAAACACCGTGTCTTCATCCACTGGCAGTTTGTTCTCACAAAGTTATTAGGAGATATGGTTGGGGCTGGAGAGATGGCTCAGTGAGTGGTTAAGAGCATTAGCAGCTCTTCCAGAGGTCCTGAGTTCAATTCCCAGCAACCACATGGTGACTCACAACCGTCTATAATGAGACCTGGTGCCCTCTTCTGGCCCACATGCATGCATACATTCACTGTATACTTAGTAAATAAATAAACCTTTAAAAAGAATGATATAGCTTCTGAAACCTACAGATGCACTTTGCTGTATCAGGCTTACCTGATGCTCTCATCAGGGTAACTAATAAGCCTGTCAACTTAAGGGTTTCTTAAAAAGAAGAAAAAAAAGGGAGAGGGGAGATATGGTGGTAGTATTTACACCTCTGGCTAAGGAGTAACCCCATTAAAATATAGCTAGAGAGGCTTTTCTCATTGTTGAGTTCCTGAAGCCTTGTCCATTATATCCATCTAAATGCTAAACACATTATTGTTAGGACATGAAATAAAACTCACAATCATGGCTTTTTTTAAACCTTATATTTCTTCGTCCCCTTCATTGTACTTCAGTGATACAATATACTTACTACTTAATTTGAAGAAAGAAGGTAAAATGTTTTGTTTAAGAAAATCTTAGGACCCTTGGGACTCAGCAGTATAGTGGCTGGATATCTATACAGTTGTGGATTTGGTAGGCAGACTACTATATTTACCAAATGTACTCAGCCTCTTCTAAATTCCCTGCTTTCTTTACTTCAAATACAAAATTTGACTTGGACTTTTGCTTATAAGGGATTAAAAACTATTAAGAAATCAGAAAACACAACTTTTAAGATCTAAGATTTCCATTTTGGTCATAGTCTTGATAAGCTGTCCAAAAATATTTGATTTGCATTTGTTAGCACAGTGTGACTTCTGAGAGTGACCAGTGTTGGAGCCACAGGAGGGCTTAGCCTGTGAGTGTATTCTCTGTACTGTGTTTACTTGTGCGTGTGTGCACATGAGCTGTGATGGCATGTTAGGGAAAAACCACCTATGTAGTTCATCTTTACTGATAAACTTTCCAGTTTGGATCTTCTGGAGGACTTATTTAATTTAACCTCAGATGTGGCATTTTTCTGGCAGTGTGAGAATTGCTCACTCTAAAAGTTTATATTTTTGTGTGCTGCATTGTAGGCAGAAGTTTCTGTTCTGCCAACAACCCCCAAATATCCAGGAGGCACTTCCCAAATTACCACACAGAAGCTTATATTAATTATAACTGCTCGGTGATTAGCTCAGGCTTATTACTGACTAGATCTCACACTTAAATTAACCCATAATTCTTATCTATGTGTAGCCACGTGGCTTGGTACCTTTCTCAGTTCGGCATTCTCATCTTGCTTCCTCTGCGTCTGTCTGGTGACTCCGGACTCCGTCCTTCCTCTTCCCAGCGTTCTTAGTTTGGTCACCAAGCCTCTACTTCCTGCCTGGCTATTGGCCAATCAGCGTTTTATTAAACCAATTCGAATGACAAATCTTTACAGTGTACAAGAGCGTTAACCCACAGCACTGCATTTTGAAACATGACAGGACAATGACATAAGAAAGACTAATGTCAGGGCTCTGAAATTTGTTCTTGCTGCTTGTGTTGAGAAAAATGATAAGTTGTGGGTATCACCGCAGCATCAAAGTAAGGAGGAGTTAAGTCAGTCTTAGAAAGAAGCAGCTAGCTTGTTAGGGGAGAAATGTTATATACTCCTCCAGGATCTCAAAGAAGTAAGGAGCAACCCCCAACTCCTACCAGGACTCATAAGGTCGTATATGTTTCTGTAGAAATCATCTTATTCCTTTATCAATTGTATCTGAATTCTCTAAATAATTGGCTACATATAGGGCAAGGACAAATATTTTACTATTTTTTTTCTCTTTCATATAGTTTCTCAAGTTCCTTTTTCTCCATTCCCAGTTCTTCTATCTGGGTTTAAGATTTTCTGCTTCAAATCTTGGTTGGTGCAATATTATAATTGTCATCCTTCCTCTGTGTGTGTGTGTGTGTGTGTGTGTGTGTGTGTGTGTGTGTTTCTTTAAAATTAGTAGCAGCTTCTGCCTCTTCCTCTCCTTCTCCATTGCTCCTTCTCTTTCTGGAGACAGTCTCATGGATCCAGGCTGACATCAAACTTACTACGTACCCAAGAATGATGTAACTCTTGATCATTCTGCCTTGACCTCCCTAATGGTTCAATCATAGGCTTGTGCTATCACACATGTTTTATGAAGTGCTGGGAGTAAAATTCAGAACCTTCTGCATGCTAGGCAAGCACCCTACAAACTGTCCTACACTTCTGGCCCTCACACCCAATTCTGGCCTGGGTTTCACAACCTACTGTAATATGCCTAGGGACTTCTATAGAACTTCCTACCTTGAGCCTGTCTCAACTGCATTAGCCAATTACCTTTCCCAGGATGGAGCTGGATTCTGTCTGTGTCTGTTCCACATGCAGCAATTCATCAAGGAAGAAAATGCTCTGTCTCTCTTGCAGGCACACACTTTAGCATCTCTTTGTATCCTTATCATCCACCATGGAGCTAATCGTAGAGGTCAACTATGAGTGAGGTTAATTTAAGGTAGCCCTTATAGGTTGCAGTAATGCTGTCTGCATAAACATCTTCTGTTTGTGTTGCTATGGTCTTGTATTTAAAATGTGGATTTGATGTCAGTAAGGGTTACTAAGATAAACTGTTAAATCACAAAGTATGGTTGGAGTTATTACCATACGGAATCCATCCTCTAAGGGCTGTTAGCAGCACTGTTTCTCATTTTGCTTTAGTGAACAGCAGTTCATTTTATCACAGATCTTTTTCTGAACAGTCTTTGTTTTCAAGCAAGATAAATCAGGCCATATGGATTTGACCCAAGCAATTAGCATTCCATTCCAAAAATGATTCTGATGAGAATTTCTCTCCCAACACTTCATAAAGTGTGGCTGACTTTGATGCCTTTGGCGACTGCCTCATGCAAGTGAAACACAAGAATTTTAGTATTTTAAAAGAGAGATTTTCTTTATTGGAATTGTTTGTCCACAGCCTGATGTTTGAACTTAAGACTGAATTTCTCTCATATCTCCAGAGGAGGTCTCCCTGGATCAAGTTTGGGAGAACTTACAGTGAAGAACTTAGGGTTGATGGAATTAGTCATGTCCATTGGGCTATAAAGATAGTCAAACTTTTTCAAGGATTGCAAACTCACTATGGGATAAATCCAATTTATTTAAATTTATTTCTGGCTTATGACCAATGATGTATACCATCAGTTCCTACTTTAGATGGAACATCTAGATCTTCCTGCATGTGATTGTATTCCTTATTGTTGCCTATATTGTAGCATGTCATATTTTTGATACATCTTATAAGAATTTTCATTCTGTGTACAAAGCTTCTTTTGTACATCATAGAGCTTTAGAAATCTAGCACCAATTGCCAGACAGAAATGATTTAAAATATACAGTTAAACTACAACCAGCTGTAAAGGGTGCTGAAGTCTAGACATGATCATATTTTGTCTGGTGGAGAAAGCATTTCCCCAATTTATATATGAACCATGCTGAGGAACTGAACAATATCAGAAAGGGGTAGTTACCAAAGATGAAAAGATACTTCTTACTGAAATTTCCTTTTTGACAGTTCAGAGCTCTGCAGTGGTTCCAGTGTTGTGTGGCTGTCATCATGGTTGTAGATGATTTTCATCAGTCCAGAAGGAGATCTTATAGTCTTGAGCAGTCCCTCTTACTGCCCTTCTTTCCTATCTATTTTAGCAAACAAACCTATTTCCTGCACCTACCAGCTTGCTGCTAGACATTTTTAAATGAACGTAATCATGTAATATGCTTTTGCTGTGACTGTGACTCACATACTATCAGAGTATAATGCTTCAAGTTCATCCATATATCACACACCAGTGCTTCCTTCTTTTTAATCTGTGGATAATATTCTATTGTCCATGTCTTATTTGCCTTTCATTGGTTAATGAACATTTGGGTTTTTGCACTGCTTAGTATCTTGAATAATGCCATTATCAACATTTGTGGAAACTTCTAATTGTTGCACATCTCTGCAAGTTCTTGGTCTGTCCTGATGATACCAACACTAGTGGTTGGAAATGATGTGTCACTGTGGTTTTGATTTACATTTCCCAGATGGCTATGATGTTGCACAACTTTTCATGCACTTTTGGGCCATTTCTATGTTTTCTTGGAGAAATATTTATTTAGATACATTGCCCAATTTTTTGGGTGATTTTGTTTGTTTTAATTATTATTATTAAATATGCTTATTTATTAAAATTTTTTTTCCATTTTACTTACCAACCCCAGTTCCCCTTCCCTCCCCTTCTCCCGCCTCCTCACCTCCCTCCCACTCTGCCCCCATCCACTCCTCAGTGTGGGTAAGGCCTCCTGTGGTAGTCAACAAAGTCTGGCATACCAAGTTGAAGGACAGCCTAGCTCCTCTCCATTGTATCAAGACATTGCCCAATTTTAAGAGGATTTTCTTTCTATAATTGAGTAAAAAAGTCATAACTTTAGTGGGTTCAGGTGAACCACTAGAAGGTTTTTCGTATTGGGAAGCCACAAACCTCACAAGACCTGCATGCTTATGTCTAATTAAAATAAAGAGTGATCATCTAGGGGAACATTGCAGTGCGGGAAGGGGTACTTCAGTTACTTGTAAAACTTTAATGTGTAAATAGCCCTCTCTTTGTTTGCGTTTGTCATTCTGAAACTGCCACCAGAGATTTCTGTGTTTAAATAGAAACATTTGTTGCTTAGATTATTGTCAAGGGCAGAGATTTTTTAAGCCAAGTGCTGGGGAAAATCTCTCAAAGTTTGGGGATGGAGAGGATATCAACAGGCCACTGTCAAAGAGCAAGCAAAGAAAGGCCAGTTTGAACGGCACCATTCCACTCAGGGCATGAGGTCTGAAAAAAAGTTTGTGTCGTGTGAGCACATGGAGAACTAAATCTCTCTCTGTACCCCAAGCATGTGGGTCTTAACACATTTACTCAGTCTAGAAATTGGTTTTCATTGTCATAAAACAAAACAAAACAAAACAAAACAAAACAAACAATAGAAGTATTTTCCCACAGGTGTTTGTAATAGTAAGTGGGCACATGGTGCAAACATCTGTTCTTTCTCTCATGAAGTCTGATGTGTGCATGTTGCCTCCTGGACAAAGTATGGCATTTGGGTTCATTTCCCAACAGTGAGGATGTGGTTCCCGAGACCAACCCACCAGCAAGAATAGACACACTGCCTAAGTAATACTTGTTGAGCAAGTGACTAGAGGACTATGACAACTGGTTGCTAAAGGCTTTGCCTGAGGAGGCAGAGGAAGGGCCAAAGGATTTCTTTCATTTAAATAGCCAGTTCTGTGTTAAATATCATATTCCAGATGTCATCTGACTGTGAGATCATACTTTTCTTTAAATGATTGGTTCTCTAATACTATCTAACCTGATGCTGTCCAGTTTCTTGACTAGAATTTCATTTCCTCATCCTCTTCCTGAGACCTTGTTAAAAGGGACATGACGTTTATAAACCCTTAATGAATATATCTTTAAGTTATTACCTTTCCCAAGGAGGCAGAGCCAATGCAATCACCAGAGGAGCAGAACAAGGAGACATCTTCCTTTCTACTTTATTCCCCACCCCAGGATCATCTCAGGGTGACTGATAGACTGAGTCCTGCAGCTTTTTTTACTTAAAGCAATGTTTCTCACAAGGGCACTCTCCTCCCCCATCTCCAACCCAGGACCTGGCTAATACCTAGAGAAATGTCTGATTTCATGACCAGGAAGTGAGGAAGTTGTATTTAGCATCTAGTGAGTGAAAGCCAAGGATGATGCTAAGCCTCCTGTAACGCCATGGTCTAGGGAAGACTCTTCAGGTCTAATAGTCAATCATACTACAATTAAACAAACCCTTGTTTAGACTCAGTGCACCCGTCCCTCCCTCCCCCGCAATGGTACAGTGCTGTCCTTTGGCCACCCTTCTGCCTCCTCATATCTTAATACATGTATGAATTTATTATTCATGAGCCTTTAGCACCATTTTCATATTGAGTTTTGGAAGCCTCAATTCAACACGATTTGTTATCTCTCCATCATAAAAAAAAAAAAGGAAGGTAAGCTCTTCAATCCTCCAATCATCTTGCAGCATCTGCTTTTTCACTCCCATATAAATATGGGCTTCTGAACATACAAGCACCACCAGCTCAAGGATTTGAATTTTTTTTAAAAATAAAGTTTACCCTATTTGCTCATCAGAGCCGAACTGTCTAGAATTTTAACCTTTTCTCAATATAAATTCTTCGTTAATTTTGCAAGCACTGAGGACCATGATAGTGGTCTTTCCACTCTTGTACATTTGGTTGTGAGCCTAAGCTTTAATGGCTGAGTCATCTCTCCAGCCCCAGTTGTGATTCTTCTAGATAAAAAAAAAAAATGTACCATCAGTGAATAAACTTCTTGGAACCTAAAGAATTTCCTCCATTTTGAAATTAATTTCCATATATTTTTAATCTTTTCTTTACTAACACATTTATTTCACTCTCTCTCTTTTTTTGCAAGTAAAACTTTTCCAGGTATGTGGCTTAGGATGGGGACATCTGATGATTTGTGGTAGATCCTAAAGTAGATCCTTCAGACTGCTGAGGTACATCAACGTAGACTGTTATACTATTGGTTCTTATCATAAAAGTAAGATTCCTATAGCTACGGCCCTCCCTCCCACATCATATGACATTGTATGAGTGATAGACATGGTAGCCTGAAAAAAAAATCAAAGTTGGGACCATATTTTACCTCATTATAAATAATGAGTTCTTCTTGGAATCATCCGTTTATAAAATAGTCTCAGTAGCTTGGTGTGCTGAGGCTTACTCACAACTTGCTAATGGATGAACATAAATATGTCTAAGTAAATAAGTCCCAAACAGGAGACAGAAGACATCTTGGCAGTTTTTATTGGCTATCAATGTAATTACTTACATGAGGCTAATTCAGAAACCTATTGGCCGAGGCTTCTTGATTGTAGTAAAGAAGAAATTATTATTGACATTCTCCAGTGCAGAGAGATGGGAGGAGATGGTCTCAACCATTCCTTGCAGTTATAAAGTTGGTGATTCTGTGGTCGGTCAACTATAAAATCAAAACAAAGGACAGACAGATGGCATCAGGGGATAACTGAAGTCAAACAAGGAGTCAAGAAGACGCCACCGGGAGATCTGGTACTACACCCCAGACCAGGCAGTGAAAGCAGAACTCTATTTAGACCTAAATGGTTTATGTGATGTAGGTAATTTAAAGGGGGGGGTACGCCAGGCACACCAGGGATGACTTGATGGGTGAAGGATTCGCCACAGTTCTCTTTTGCAACCCCATGTAGTTTTTTTTCTCATTAATTTCTTTAAGATTGTTACAAGAGAACTTTTACTAATCAATATTTAATTATCGGCATTTTCTGCTTTAACTGTGCTCAGGGACACAGAGCACTAAGCATTTAGTCAGGACAGCCTTGATTTCTGCCTTTTCTTATTAGCTGTGTGGCTTTTTTAATTAAATGGAACACTTTGAGTTAGGCTTCCTTTCTTTCAAGATATAAATGATCTTTCCCCAAAGTACTTTTTTTTCCCTTCAATTATTCATTTGTCAAGTATTTATTGGGAGCCTGTTCTATTTTAAACATCTTAGAAGATCCAGAGATCAGCTGGAGCCCAAGAACTTAGTATACATGCCCGTGTGCCCCACACCCTCCCCTTCAGTCCTGCTGGGTCCTTCTTTTACGATGCTTGGTTTTGCTCAGCCAATACCAAATTGAATCACTATTTGGCATGGGAAGAAAATACTAGAATTTCTATTTGATTTAACTTTTGCTCCTTCAGAGGTCATTTTGATGGTTTCAAAAGTACAGAAAACTCCAAAGGAAGTGTTAAAAATGCTCATGTGTCTTTTACTAGATTTACTATTAAAAGTTTCCCTAAATGTGCTTTGCTCTTCCTGAGCGATGAGGGATATTGTTTCTTGTATTGCCGAATGTTCCTCATGTTTAGCTGTAGCATGTGCACTTTGCATTGGGTAGGCAAGAGCACAGATGTAATGCATGTTCCTCACAGGGCACATGGCGCCTGTCTCCTTAGTAGTGATGACAGTGCTGTTGATTTAGGTGAATCAGTCACCCAGTGTTCTCCACTTTGCAGTTCATAAGATTTTCTGGGAGTACACATTGAGAGTGTGTGAATATATTGTTCCTCCAGATTTCCTTTCACCCACTGGTTCTAGCATCCCATGTTACCTCATTACATATCCATATTTATGATATGCTTTGTAATATACAGAATAAACAAACACATATAATTCATGAATGAATATATGGAAATAGTCTGGATTTGTGTCCAAAATTGTTTTTTTTTTTAAATGTGCGTGTGTTTTAACTAGTAGTATTTTTTACTTCTTAGTTCTTAAGATAGGGTCTCTCTCTATATAAACTAGGCTGACCACCAGTTCCTGCCTCAGGCTGCCAAGGGCCAAGATTACAGGCATGCATCTATCATATCTAATTTTTAACTAATAGTCTTAAATACTTCCAATGTCTTAGGAGATACAAATGAACAGGACAGCCATGCCATTTGCTATTTATTGATTACTGGAACATTTCAGATAGAGTTTGGGATCAAAAAAGGTTTTCGCTCTAGTAGCCCTGGACTTATTTCCAATATGAATATCAATATTATTCTTTCTTAGGAATATATTCTTTCCATTCTTCTGTTTATCTTATATAGTATCAGGTCAGTGTAAGAAGAAAAAGAAGCCGGTGGTGGTGGCACACACCTTTAATCCCAGCACTCGGGAGGCAGAGGCAAGCAGATCTCTCTGAGTTCGAGGCCAGCCTGGTCTACAGAGTGAGTTCCAGGAAAGGCGCAAAGCTACACTGAGAAAGCTTGTCTCAAAAAACAAAAAACAAAAAAAAAAAAAAAAAAGAAAAGAAAGAAAGAAAGAAAAAGGGAAGACTTTCAGGAATGTGGCCCTTCCCGTGCAGGGGTCTACATCCATGATCCAATCAACATCAGGATGCTGTGCAGCTAGGGTGTGTTTCTTGTCTCATTTTTGAAACACTACAGAACAGTATTTAAAATTTTTTTTTAATGTAGCATGCATGTGGTATTAGGCATTATAAATTATCTAGAGTTAAATATGCAGAAGGACATGTGCAGGTTACATAAAAATATTATGCTATTTTATTTGAGCATCAGCAAATCCATGAGGGTTCTGGATCCAATGCCTGATGGGTATTAAGGGTCTACTGAGTATGTGTGAGGACTAGAGAAAGACATGGGCAGTAATATCCTCAGGATCAAACCCTGGGCCTTGAGCATGGCTGGTGAGTGCTTTGTCACTGAACTCCAGCCCGACCCCTGATGAAGATTTGTTAAACTGAGATATTTAAAACAGAGGAAACTAAGCACTGAGTTACAAGGACAAAGATCCAGTAAGAGACAAAGTAGCTTTTTCCACAAGACAGTAGGAGGGGCCTTAGTGTGTGCTGCATTAGTAACTGATGGTCTTTTTATTCCTTTCTAAAGTAATAATTTCAATAGTGTGTTGCCCTTTTTTTTTTAACTTTGATATCTGCTTTCTCAGAAACAGAAATATATTGCTGTTTTGTCTTTTAAGCATTCAACACTCCATTGTTGTGCTTAACAACAACAACAACAAAAAATCATGGAGCTGGCATTTTCTTTGGGCTACCAACAAGCTCCCAAATAAAGACACAGAGACTTATTATTAATTATGAATGCTGGACCTTAGCTTAGGCTTGTCCCACTAGCCCTTTTAACTTAATTTAATCTGTTTCTACTCATGTATGTTTTGCCTCAAGGCTTTTCACCTTTCTTTTATTGTATATGTCCTACTTTCCTGCTTCCTCTGTGTCTGTCTGTCTGTCTAGCTCCTGGTGTCTCCTTTTCTTTCCTCCACAAACCTAAATTCCTCCTCCTCCTTACTCCCCCCTGCTCAGAAGTTCTGCCTATACCTCCTCCCTTGCTATTGGCCAGTTGGCTTTTTATTAGACCAATCAAGTGCTTTAGGCTGGCAAGATAAGATAGCAACACATCTTTATATAATTAAATAAATGAAATACATCTTTACATAGTTAAACAAATATTCCACAACATAAACAAATGCAAGACATCTTTACATAGTTAAACAAATGCAACACATCTTTGTATATTTAAGCAAATATTCCACAACAAGATCACAGGCCAGTGATATGACTTAGCAGGGTAAAAGCACTTGCCACACAAGCTAGACCATCAGAGTTGGATCCCCAGAACCCATAGTGGAAGGAGAGAGCTGATTCTACTGCAGACTACAGCACATGCGCATCTACACACACACACACACACACACACACACACACACACACACACACACAAATAATAAATAGTTTGAAAGATCACTGGTTTGGATGATTGAAAGGCTTATGGGTCTTTGGAATATGTTTAGCATATTGGATGTATCTAATGGAGGTGCTAAGTAAAAGATTTTAAAACTTATGATTTTGAATAAATTAAAATAAAAAAGAAGACCAATATGTAGGCACTGTAGTTCACAACTATAATTCCAGCACTTGGAAAGCTGAGGCAGGAGGATTGTGGCAAAAACTTACGATTTTGTATAAATTAAAATAAAAAAGAAGACCAATAGGTAGGTACTGTAGTTCACAACTATAATTCCAGCACTTGGAAAGCTGAGGCAGGAGGATTGTGGCACATTTAAGGTCACCTTGGGCTACGTAGTGAGTTCCAGGCCAACTTAGGTCTGTAGCATGAGACTCTATCTCATCCAGGTTGATGTGAGTGTAAACTACTACAACCACCATAGAAACTAGTGAGAGGCTTTTCAAAATGCTAAAAATAGAACTAGCCTATGACCCAGTTACCTCTCCTGGGCATACACCCAAAGGGCTCTACATCTTGCTTTAGAGACACTTGCCTATCCACGTTGATCACGGCTCTTTTTACAACAGCAAGGAAAAAGGTCCAGCCTAGATGTCATAGACAGACAGGCAAACGACAGTGAAAGTGTGGTTCATCTACACACGGACTTTAATCCGTTGTAAAGAAAAAGTGAAATTATGAAAGTTTTAGGAAAATGGCTGGAACCGGAAAACATAGCAAGCAAGATAAGCCAGGTTCAGAAGACAGACAGTGCATGTGGGTCCTAACTTCTTATTGTTAAATACACACATCCAGGAGAACATAAATGCAATAAGGCCAGGAACCTGGAAAGTGGTCCCTGAGGGTGCAAGAAAAGGCTTTAAGGGAAGTGTGGAGAAGACGATAGAAGAGAGTGGAAGTGGGACCTGGGGGCCAAAGGCTACAGTGGGGGACAGAAGGTGGGAGATGAGGGTGAGGAAGGTGAAAATCCCATGTGAAAGGAAACCTGTTGCTTTGTAAACTAATAAAAAAATAAAGATACTTAAAGGGAAGAGGGAGAAAAGAAGGGGAAGATCAAGGTATGCCATCGGCAGCCAGAAGGGTAAGCCCCAAGAGGTGAAGAGTATGAGTGTGGATTCTGGATATGTCTGCAGTGAAGCCTGTGCTTCTTGCCCTGTGCCCTGCATTTCAGGAAGGAGCTCATTGCCAAGCTGGACCAGGCAGAAAAGCAGAAGCTGGATGCTGCGCAGCTGGTTCGGGAATTTGAGGCTCTGACGGAGGAGAATCGGACGCTGAAGATGGCCCAGTCTCAGTGTGTAGAACAACTGGAAAAACTCAGAATCCAGTATCAGAAGAGGCAAGGGTCCTCCTAACTCTAGCCAATGATGAAATGTGAGCATACAAGGTTGCTGGCTGTTATGCGCTGGCCAGCAAAATTTGTATCTTCAAGGGACAGAGAGCAAAATCTATTGCTTCTCTTTATTACCCACATGGCAAATGTCTAGAATGAGTTTAGTGCTACCTTGCTTCCAGCTTGAGAGAGGGATATTTTATTTTGAGCAAGGTCATTAATGCAAAGCTATCACCAGTATATATCTTCAGAGATCAGAGTTCTTTTCCAAAGATTTATATATATATTTCTTAGTTAGAAAGATATGATCATACTACACATTAAAGTAAAAAATAGTAGAAGTAGAATATTGAGTAGTTCCACGGAAAATCATAAGTCATAAAACAAGCCAGTAGGATGTTCACTGTAGTTTCACAGCTGTGCATTTAAAATTTTTATGACTTTCCATATTTCAATGCTGCTCAACTATAAAACATAGAAATTTCTTTCCACATAGATGAAGTTGGTAGAGTCAGATGTAATTCTTCAGTGATTGATTGTACTAAGAATCAACGATTGCATAGCCGAAGTGCTTTCTCATGAAGATATTAGTAGACATTGTGTCCATGCCCAAAGCTCACTGGCCCGTGCTGACTTGCTGTGTAATAAAGACTCAAGGCTGCGCTTCCTTCACTCCGCGTCAACACCCAGTGGCTACATTTTCCTTGGCTGTGTGTGTCTTGGGGATCTGGGCCTGGGGAAAGTGGGAAGAGACCGTTCAGACACTCCCTGGTCTGTGTCTGTGGAAGATCAGTGGAATGACATCCCTGTTGCAGTCTTTGGGGTTTCTGGAAATGTGCTAGGTCAGTAGTAACTGACAGGAACATGCTCGTGAATTCCATCTCTGTTCTGTGTCTGTTTATATTCTCATGACCTCTTTTTCATTAAACATGGATCAAAAGTGCAGCTCCGAGTCTTGCTTCATTCTTAAGCCCTTTGTGCCAGGAGTTGCCCTGGTTAGAATTTATACTCAGCAGCACGTGCTGAAAAAGAAGTGAAGTCCTTTTCCAGGGAAGCAATTAGGTTCGCATCTAAAATACTCAGAGCACTAACACTGGCCACGAGGCATTAAAATACTCAGAGCACTAGTACTGTCCATGAGGTACCAAGATACTCAGAGCACCAATACTGACTGAGGTACTAAAATACTCAGAGCACTAATACTGACCATGGGGTACTAAAATACTTGGAGCACTAACATTGACTACAGGGCACTAAAATACTCGGAGCACTAATACTGACTATGAGATACTAAGTTGACCGTAGATGTTGATAGTGGTTCCCAATCAGGCATGATGGTCCCCTAGGGGATATTTGACAGTGTCTAGAGACATTTCTTTCCTTTTAAAAACATACTTATTTATTTGTGTGTTTATGTGCATGCACATGTGTGTGAGTGTGCATATGTGTGTGCTATCCAGCCCATGTGATTGTCAGAGGACAACTTTTGGGTCACTTCTCTTTTTCTACCTTGTACATCTTTGGGATTGAACCTAGGTCCTCAGGCTTGACAGCAATCACCTGCTGAGCCATCGTGCTGGCCCTTTTCTTTGGTTGCCACAGTTAGGGTAGAGGACAGTACCGGTGTGGAGGCCAGGGCCCAAGAATGATACCACACTCAGGGCAGCCTTCCCTAAAAAGAGTTATCCCATTCAGTGGTATGTCAACAGGACAAAGAGCAATGTTCCTTCATGGTGAACCAATCACTGGGGATCTTGGGCACAGAATGGGTAGCCAGAGGCTCCTTCATATGTGGTTCAGAGGCTGTGAGGCTCCCTCTTAACAGAGATGAAGCTTTTCTGCAGGTCATAATCACTGTGAAGTCTGAACACCTTTTGTTGCTTTAGTATTTGACCCAAAGCAAAAACAAACAAACAAAACAAAACAAAGCCCCTGTGATTGTGACTAGACCCCATTTTCATTGTTTGTTTTGCAGTAACTGTGAAGCGTAGACGTACTAACAGGAAAGAGATCTTGCTCACCAAACTTCCACAGTCTAGGGCTCACAGAGTGTTAGCAGTAGAGCCACTCACTAAGCTTCAAACACTGGGTTTGATCTTAGTCGCTGCATGCATTGTAGAATGCAAGCAGTTGTGACCTCATGCAGAGGATGAGGGACAGGGAAATAGTTCCCAAGTCCCCACTCTGGCAGGATGAGGATTAGAGGAGGTAAAACTGTTGGGATGTCAGCATATTGGGTGTTAACAGCTTAGATGCAAGATTGTAAAACATCAGAAGTGGGTTTGGGGATTTAGCTCAGTGGTAGAGTGCTTGCCCAGGGTTCGATCCTCAGCTCAAAAAAAAAAAATCAGAAGCAAACCTCTGCCCTCCGGGGTTCTCCCATTGTGCTGTAAGCCTGTATTTAAGACCTCCTCCCTCCTTCAACAAATGGCATTCAGCATTCAAAAAAGTGCTAGTTGGGGCTCACTGACTCTGGACTGACAGCTCGGGAACCTGCATGGGACTGAACTAGACCCGCTGAATGTGGGTGACGGTTGTGTGGCTTGATCTGTTTGTGGGGTCCCTGGTAGCAGGACCAGGACTTATCCCAGGAGCATGAACTGGCTTTTTGGATTTCCCTGTGGCGGGGACACCTTGCTCAGCCTTGACACAATGGGGAGGGGCTAGGCTCTCCTTCAACTTGGTATGCCAGACTTTGTTGACTACCATGGGAGGCCTTACCCACTCTGAGGAGTGGATAGGGGTAGAGTGGGAGGGAGGTGAGGAGGCGGGAGAAGGGGAGGGAGGGGGAACTGGGGTTGCTATATAAAATGAAAAAAATTTTAATAAATAAACATATTTAAAAAAAACTGTTGGGTTGTGTTCTAGTGCAGTGAAGAGACAGCATGACCACAGCAACTCTTAGAAAAGAAAAGCATTTCATTGAGGCTGGCTCAAAGTTCAGAGGATTAGTCCACAGTCATCATGGTGGGAAGTGTGGTGGCATGCAGGCAGACATAATTCTGGAGAGGAGCTGAGAGTTCTTCATCCAGATTGGCAGGTTCAGGAAGATAGAGAGACTGGGCCTGGCTTCAGCATTTGAGACCTCAAAGCCTACCCCTAGTGACACACTTCCTCCAGCAAGGCCACACTTCCTAATCTCTGTCAAGTAGTGTGACTCCCTAATGACCAAGCATTGCAATCTATGAGGGGCATTCCTATTCAAACCACCACAGGATGTCACTGAGGCTATGGCCCAGAATCACTGTATGAATAACACCTGTAGCCCTGCTAGTCTCAATGAGAACCTTTATCCAATGTTTCCAAAATATACATATTTGTTCCTCAGAAGAAAACTTTGCCCTGAGTGTATGTATTTTCAGTAGATTCCAGTTTATTAAAACATGAAATATCATCTACTTTATTGCAAATCTGAGAAGCCTAAAGGCAGAATTTGCCATTCATTTGACAACTTCCCACAAGCCTTACTTACCACCGCATATTATCTATCTACTACAGTTCACTGAGAATTTGCCATCTTCTCATTAGAAAGCCATGGTATAGCACTTGCCAGGCACTGAGTGAGACCCTAGGGCCAATCTCCAGCAACACAAAAAGGAAAAATAGAATGAAAGAATTCCAATATAGCAATATTGTTAATATTACAGAATGTTAAAAATCAACACAAAGGCCTTATTAGTAATAGTGTGAAGGTGCTTGCCTTAGAGCTAGAATTAAAGAATGATGAAAATCTCATTTTATATTTTACAATTGCTCTACTAACAGATCTGCTATTTGTGGGCCATTTAGTATTTGCAGACATGAAAAGAATGTAATCAAATATGGCTAGCGGCCATATCTATTGGAACTGGCAGAGCCTGTTTCTCTAAGTCACAGAGGGCTTGGGTATATTATCAATTCAGTACAAACGAGGAACAGAATGGACTTGAAATCCAAATGTGATTCACCCCCTAGATCTATTACACAATTAACAAATACAGAAGCAAAAGAGACTGCAAGAGTAATGGTGTAAAGAATTACAGCTAACTAGTCCGGTTGTAGTGAATTGATTGTCCTGAAGGGAGAGAGCAAGAGAGAGAGAGAGAGAGAGAGAGAGAGAGAGAGAGAGAGAGAGAGAGAGAGAGAGAGAGACAGACAGAGACAGACAGAGACAGAGAGAAAGACAGACAGACAGACAGACAGAGAGAGAGACACAGAGAGAGTTACAAGAAGAAATTGGTGGAGGCTCATAGGAATATGCAAAGGTAGCCATGGAAATGTATCAATAAATGGGAGGGATGGGAAATACACCAGAAGTGGAATCCACATAGATGGCATAGTGATTTAAACCTAGAAGAAGAAGAGCAAGATTCAGTGGCCTCTCTCTATCAGACTCTATGTTTTTTGTTTGTTTATTTTTGAGACATGGTCTTACTATGAGACTCTGACTGGCCTGGAATTTACTATGAAGATCAGGCTAGCCTTTAATTCATGAAGATCTGCCTGTTTCTGCATCCTTAGAGGTGGGATTAGAGGTGTGTGCCATTATACCTTGCTGTGGGATGTCTTTCTGTATGCTGTGAATATGTGTCACTCCCATTGGCTAATAAATAAAGCTGTTTGGGCCTATGGCAAGAAAGCTTACAGACAGGTGGGAAATCCAAGCAGAGAGACAGAGAGAAGAAGGGCAGAGTGGAGAGAGGCCAGCTGCTGCCCGAGGAGCAACAAGGTGTCAGCAGACAGGTAACCCCATGGCCATTTGGCAACATATAGACAAATAGGAATGGGTTAATTTAAGATGTAAGAGCTAGCTAGCAAGAAGCTGAAGCCATAGGCCATACAGTTTGTAATTAATAGAAGCCTCTGTGTAATTATTTTATAAGCGGCTGTGGGACTGCAGTTCCAGGAGGGACTGAGAAACTTCTGGCTATAATACCTGGTGTTCTACATTGTGTCTTTAAGTACAGGGTGTAATCTAGTTCTTGGAGAAGTTTTACAAGTTCGTTATGCTATATATTGCACAACAGAGACATCTTTGAAATAATTTTAAATTAAACACAAAATACTGAGTTTATTATGATATTTTCCTATGAACTAGATAAAGCATTTATTGTACTCTGCTCATATTTACTTCCCTACCCTGCTCTCCTGTGGCTGGCTGGCCCCCTTCCTACTCCAAATAACCCCTCTTGTGTTTCATGTCATGAAACACAATACCTCCACATATACACTTACTATGTAGCTGTGAGTATACACAACTAAATCTAGATTCTGTAATTAAGAGAAAATGTGTGTTCTGTCTTCTCCTGTAACTTTCTTTTGCTGTCTCTCTCCTTTAGACACCCTCCCCCTTCGAGTCCCCTTGTACTTCATGCTACATGCATAGAAATTATATCTGCCATATTGGATGCACCATGCCATTTGCATATGTCCCTACCAAGTGGCTATATTTATGCTTGTTTACTCAAACTAGAAAATTAAAGTTTCATAGTGTATACAACATTCTCTAGATCTAGGATTCATTTACATAGATATTACTTCCACTCCCCTTCATGTCCTTCCCACATACCCCCATCTCTCTGTCCTTCCCATCATATGTACTTTCAGGCTTTGGGCAGAGAATAGTGGGAGTGGTGTGTGTAGGGGGTCCTATTCCCAAGAAATTCTTAGTCTAGGAAGGAAGATACATGTTCACTTAAGTAATCATGTGGGGCAGTTCACAATATTTCTAAAAAATTCCCTCAAAAAGTGGAAAGCAATTCTTCTCCCCGATAGTATGAGTCTGATTTAGAATGTGTTTTTAAGTGTGTCTGTAGGGAGGGGCCAGAATGGAAGACACAACACAGAAGGCATTGGTGTGGCCTCCCCATCTTTGTCCTTTCTCCCGGGTGAGCATGCTGCTGGGCTGTGGGGAGTCAGGCTGAGAGTGGGGAGGCCCAGGGGTTAGAACTGATGTCCTTGACAAATGGCCAAATAATTGAGCCAGGCAGAGCCTCCAGCCCTAGGCAGGAATTCAGGTGTCTACAGGCTGCCAGAAGCTCATCAAAGACTGAGCCAGCACAACCCTGGCAAGCTGCTTCCAGCTCCTAGTTCCTGGGAATTTTGAGACAGTAAATACTTGTTGCTTTAAGCCACTAAATTTTGGGGTGATCGTTTAATCGGTAAAAGATAAGGAATATGCCAAATGGGATGAGAGCCAAACAGGAAAAAGATATCGTTTATGAGTGCATATAAAAAGGGAGTTGGGATGAGATGAGGAATCTTTGATGCTTTGGTAATGAGTAATGAGATAAGATCTGATGGATGAGTAAGAGTTATGGAGGCAGAGAAGGCAGGTGGAGAAGCTCTAGACCGCAACAAAACAAAGCAAACCCAAACCAAAAAACCCCACATCCATGCACAGGCCCCGCACTACTTTAAAGAGCTGGTGGTAGGCCAGCATAGATAAGAATTAAGTCAAGAACTAGAGGATTGCATTAAGTCAAGTGGCCTGAGAAGCCATTGGTAACAGATGGCTGCTAAAGGGAAGTCAGTTTTCTCCAGAGATGTGTCCCCAAGAGGCCATCCAGGCTCCAGTAGATGGTTCCACACCGTGTGCACACAGGCAGCCCTGAATGGACTCCTTGCTTTGTTTGTTTGCTTGTTGGAAGTTGGGAGGGAAAGGAAGAACTGGAGGGGAGGGAATGGGGGGTAGATTTGACCAAACCACATTTTATATATGAGATTTGTTTGTTTTTTGTTTTGGTCAAAGTGGCACTGTGCAAGAATTTTAAGTGTGTTGTTACAAGGGTAACATCATAGTTACTGCTAGGAGAGTGGACTTTTAAGGGTTTTCTTTGATAGTTGACCTCACTTTAGGTTACTGAGAAGGCTGTGTAGAACTTTTTGTGCTATATATATTCTGGTGGATAGATGGAGGGATGGATGACAGACAGAAGATGGAACTGATGTACAGTTTGTAAAATCAGTTAATGAGTACACTTGTTAGAGAATAGACGGGCCTTTAGCAACACCCCATTGCCTAGCAGAACAGAGAGTCTTGACTTTCTGTTTTTTCCATGAGCATGCTACATGTGGAGATATCCATAATCCTGCTGTTCATAAAATCTCCTGCCTCACTTTCCCAAATTTGGGGATTCCAGGCTTGCGCGCGCGCATGCGCGCGCACACACACACACACACACACACACACACACACACACACACACACAGAGAGAGAGAGAGAGAGAGAGAGAGAGAGAGAGAGAGAGCGAGCGAGCTGTCATCTTTGCTGTCTTTGAAGCAAAGGTGGAGGTGAGTTGGAGGTCAGCCTGGGTCAGTGAATTCAAGCCTGCCTGGGCTAAGGAGACACCCCAGTGCTGGCAGCATTGTTCCTCAGTGGCTCTGAACCCCTCCCTGTTCCAACCTCTGTTCTTACGAAGTGGGAATATGCACTTTTATTTGGCATAAGCAAGTTCTCTTCTTGGGGAAGAGGAGAGTGTTGCTGTGAGAGGTTGGAAACACTGTGTTCAGGTCTCTCAAGCATGTCCTGCTCCAGCAGCTCAGAAGGTAGGCAGATAAGAGGTCACTTTTATGAGGGCTGTTTCCTGAGTGAGGCTCTGATTGTGCCACGAGGTGATCACCTGAGTCACGCACCCTGGAACACAGAGTTTTTCCCTCAAGAGTCGGACTTTCACGAACTTTCACCAGGTGCTATGGGCAAAGAGGATCAGGAATGACATTCTAAGCATATGTGACTGAGTCAGGGTATCTTAAGAGGAACCAAGATTTCTGTAGCAGAGACAAAATTCCAGGATGGCCGGTGACTGCACCACACATGTCTGGGTAGTGGCTCTTCTCTTGGGTCAGAGTCCTGAGAAGGGAAAGATAAAGGGATTGGGACGAGGTACAATTGCATGTGAAATACCCTCACCTTCCCCTCCATCTTCTTCCCACCCCCAGCACCTTAATTGCTGTTCACATCTCATAAATGGATGATTGCTGAACTAGCTGTCTTTCCACATCATTCCTGTAAATACGGATATGACTCACAGTCCCAGCAATTTTGCAAATGCCACAGATACTACGGTGATTTGATTATTTAAAAATAGCTGGTTTTGGGGGAGAGTGGGGGGGTAAGGGGAGAGTTTTCCAATGGCTTCTTCGTTTGTTCATCTCAGTTTTTTCATGTAAATTGCCTCATGTCTAAGTGTTCTGTGGACAGCTTCACAACCACACCTCAGGGCTTTCTGGGCTTTCTGAGTTCCGACAAGGGTCACTGAATTTTTGCTGGTCTGATCTCAGACCCCAGGCATGAGACAAGGCTCACCCTCCTGCCCTGATCCTTGCCTCCAGCCTGTCATGCGGTCCACAGGCAAGTATTCTCCTTCTCTGTGGAGATGCTCACTGAGTTCACTTAAAAACACTGGTCCCCAGCCGGGCAGTGGTGGCGCACGCCTTTATTCCCAGCACTCGGGAGGCAGAGCCAGGCGGATCTCTGTGAGTTTAAGGCCAGCGTGGGCTACCAAGTGAGTTCCAGGAAAGGTGCAAAACTACACAGAGAAACCCTGTCTCAAAATACCAAAAAACAAACAAACAAACAAAAAACCCAATACAAAAACACTGGTCCCCACTGCCAAGGCGATACCAACCATTCAATCTAAATGTAGTATTGAGGATGCTGGTGATAACACTGGCCAGCATCATAACAACATTTGACATTAAGCTTATGCAATGGAAAGGGCTTTTGTTGGTCTCTGATTCATTCAGAAATGGTGGGGAGGGGGAAGCCTTCTTCATGGTTATGGAGGTGCTGGAACCCCGTGTGTGTGACTTTCAGCCAACACCAGGAGCGATTTAGGATTGCGGTTGAGACTGGGAATCGCAGCTGTGCATCTGTCACATCAGGAAAGTCGGGGTCCTGAGAGGGGGAGAAATACAGTCACAGAGCGGTGATCCAGGACAACCCCAGGGAAGGACTGTTTAAAGAACAGGGCGTAGAGTCAGGGAGCTCAGAAGGGCTGTGCAGGGAAAGCTTCTTGGCCTTCAAGGGCGAACAAAGGAGGAAGCTTCATGAGGCTGTGCTTGAGCCGTGTCTATGGGCGAGGCTCCCGGCCTCCAGAACGTGACCTTGGGTGGAGCAGAGTCACAGCTTATCAGGGGTTTGCAAAGAGAAAAGGAGAAGATGAACATCTGTCTCACTTCTGCCCTTTGAAATCTTCTCCGGGTCGTTCCCATTGGCCAAGCCCGACCAGGAGCCTGGTTGTTAAACCCAAGCAGTTTCTCTGCCGGGTACTGAGCAAGGTAAAGGAGAGATTTGCAGAGGCCATGGTGAATCTCGAGCACAGACCAACTCCAAGAAGTGGACCCACCATCTTCAGTGGCAAGGAACCACAACACGAGCCAGCTGCAGCCAGCAGTGCCCATTTGAATCCCAGCACCATTGAGGCTGGTCAGGAGGCCGAGTCAGGAGTATCACCAGGGGAGGGAGACACTTGCAAAAAGCAAACCAAAACAAACAAAAAGTCAGGATGCTCAGACTTGTCACTTTTGATCCTGTGACAGCCTTTAGTACTAAGCATTGTTACACACACAAGTCTGAATGAAGAAGGTAAGCAGCTCTTGGGGTGATCAGTGGCGGGGTTGGCAGAGAAAACACAGCCTATTCAGTGAAAACAAAATCCCAGGATTCACATTGACAATAGCTAATGCCTTTCGTATAATTATGTCCCCAGTCTTGCCCGGGATAAATCTCTACTTTAAGATCTTACTTTTCATTTGAAAGCCAATTTTAACTGGCTGGTGTACTATGAAATCAAACAGGAAAATATAACTGGTATGAAGGTTAAGAGTTCTGTTTTCGGTTAAAACAGTTAAGAATAAGTTCCTGTTTGTCCTGTGTTTGACTCATCTGCACCAGATGTGCTTGATCAAATACTGAAGGGTGGTACTTATGTCAGGATGTACGCTTGCCCTTGATTGGATGTAGGTGGGAGGTATGCAGGCAGGAACTATGTCAGGATATATGCTTGCCCCTGATTGGACCTAATGGGAAATACCTTGTGGTTTTGCCTTTTTTAAGCCTCTGCAAAAGGTGACCCGTGGACATTTCCTGGCCAGAGCCCATCCTCCTGGCCAGCATTTAATTTTTTGTTTTTTGTTTTTTTGAGACAGGGTTTCTCTGTGTTGTTTTGGAGCCTGTCCTGGATCTCACTTTGTAGACCAGGCTGGACTCTCAAACCCACAGAGATTCACCTGGCTCTGCCTCCCAAGTGCTGGGATTAAAGGCGTGCATCACTGCCGCCTGGCATGGCCATCATTTAATTAAAGCTTGCTTCAAATTTGGCTCAAAATTGTGGTAGTTGTCTTATTCTCAATGAGTGGGATTAACAGTACATTTTAATAAACATAAGCAATGCTAATCAGGGGCCAGTGTGGAGAAGGTTCAGTCATCATGTCTGTGTCCCTGCACAGCCCTCCTATGTTTGGCCCTGTGCTGGCTTGTGCTTGGTGAGAAGAAAGTCCTTTGGAAGTGGGTATGGTAAGGGATTTCTGAAAATGTGTGTTCTCAACACCAGCGCCTAAAATATTGATATGAATATTGGAAAGAAGAAAAAGGAGGAGAAAGAAAGAAAGAAAAAAGCAAGTCCTGTTTTATGGTCAAATAAAAACATCACATAAATAAAAAAGAGTTCTTTCAGTGTGAGAAATTCTGGGGCATTTAATATTAACATGAATCAGAGTATTAATAATTATGTTTAATTTGTTTGAAACCCAAACGTTGGGGCTATCACTCAGTGGTGAGCCAAACAGTAACAATAACTCACATAGCAAACAAGCAGCAGGCTTTACCATGTCTTTGTTTTTCTGTGACCATAGGTCTTCATTAAAATACAATTTAAATTGAACATAGTCACTTTGGCATCCATCGTGCTAAAGTAGAATTTTATCTTCATCTTCTAATCTTGCCTTAAGGCCTTATGTACATGCATTAAAGATGCTTTAAAAACTCACCATAAGAGATTCCAAAGTGATAGCCTGCCATTTAATAAGATATTAGATTGTTTGCTTGATACAGAATAGCTTTGTTTATCTTAATATGAGGAATCAATTAAAACCCAATTATTGTCAAAACAGGGACAATCATCAACACTTCAGAAAGAAAAAAATGAGAATAAGAACACTGAGCTGTGGGAGGGATGGAGAGGGAGAGCAATAAGAGATATCTTGATATAGGGAGCCATTAGAGAAACCTGGAGCTAGGGAAATTCCCAGGATTCTGCAAGGATGACCCCAGCTAAGACTCCTAGCAACAAAGGACAGGGTGCCTGAACTGGCCTTCCCCATAATCAGATTGATGATCTACCCTAACTGTCATCATAGAACCTACATTTAGTAACTGATGGAAACAGATGCAGAGACCCACAGCCACGCATTGGGCTGAGCTCCTGGAGAGCAGTTAAAGAGAGGGAGGAGGGATTCTATGAGCAAGGGGTATCAAGATTATGATGGGGAAACCCACAGAGCCAGCTGACCAGAGCTAGTGGAAGCTCACTGACTTTGGACTGACAGGTGGGGAGCCTGCATCGGACCGAACTAGGCCCTCTGAATGTGGGTGACAGTTGTGAGGCTTGATCTGTTTGTGGGGTCCCTGGCAGTGGGACCTGGACTCACACCAGGTGCATGAACTGGCTTTTTGAGCCCATTCTCTATGGAGGGATACCGCTCAGCCTTGATGCAGGGGGGAGGGGCTAGGCTCTGCCTCTACTATGCCAGACTTTGTTGACTACTTACCCTCTCTGAGGATTGGATGGGGGATGGGAAAGGGGAGAAGTAGGGGGATGAGGAAAGGAGAGGGAGGGGAAACTGGGGATGGTATGTAAAGTGACAAAAATTATTTTCTAATTGGAAAAAAAAAAAAAACACCAGCAGCTCTTTATAGTCATCTTTGAGACTATATGAAATGATGTGACGGGCTGTGTATGTGTTACTACTGTGCTGTGTATAGTTGGGATACTCCCTCACTAGACAGTCTTACTTTTTCTCTATATTTGGTCACAAGTTGTGATAGTTCTAATTGTCACTTTATGCAACCAAGAACCTGGGAAGGACAGCTCATCTTAATGAGGGCTTATCTAAATCAGGTTGGCCTGAGGGCATGTCTCAGGGAGGACTCTCTTAATTTCCCAAGACCCAGCCTGGTTGGGGCCTTGGACTGTGTGAGAGGAGAGAGAGCTGAGTACTAAGCATTTGTCTCTGCTTGTGACTGTGGATGTGATGTGACCAGCTGTCGCTAGCTCTTGCGGATTTGACTTTCCTATATTGGTGGACTGTAAACTGGGATTCTAAGCTAAAATAAACCCTTTCTTCCTTGGCTTGCTTGTATATATATATATACACACTCACACACACACACATATATATATACATATGATATATATATATATATATACATACATACGTACATATGATATATATACATACATACGATATATATACATACATACATACATACATATATATAAATATAATATCACAGCAACAGAAATGAAACTTGAACAGAGGTATTTCTTCTAGTTTGTTGTCCAGTCTATAATTCTGTTTTGTGGGCAGTGGGAGTCTTGAAAAGGAATGAGGGTTAGCTGTGAAGGGCAGTGTTCTAAACAGGTAGTGCTTCTTGGTTCTCTTATGCACATGAGAGGGATGTCAAGTCCTGGACCAGTCTTCAGGTTGTGCTGCATCAAGTCTTCAGGGCTTGAAGTACCTCTGCCTTTATTGAGGGATGTCTGTCTCTCTTACCATCCCAAGTTAGCTGCACACCATCCAGGCCTGAAAGGGAGGATGGAGAAGAGTGGGACAGCTGTCTTGTCAGCTGCTGCAGGTGCCTCCAGAGACACGGTTTTGATGCTTAATTTGAAATGTCAGCTTCACTGAGCTACGATGTACACACATTATTTGGTCAAACGACATTCTCTAACGTGTCTCTAAGAGTACAGGGAGTGCTCATCCAGTCAGCTGAAGAGTTGAATAAAGCCATTGTAGAATCTTATGTGAGTAGGACACTACCTGTTACATACAACCTTCTAAAATGGCACCAGTGGCTAGGGACCAAGTGTTTGAAGAAGAGCCTGTGGGGAACATTGCACTGACGGGTGATGTCGCTCTGTATGCTGTGAATATGTTGCTCTGATTGGTTGATAAATAAAATGCTGATTGGCCAGTAGCCAGGCAGGAAGTATAGGCGGGATAAGCAGACAAGGAGAATTCTGGGAACAGGAAGGCTGAGTCAGGAATCGTCAACCAGCCACAGAGGAAGCAAGATGACAGGGCAAAATTGAGAAAAGGTACCAAGCCATGTGGCTAAACATAAATAAAAATTATGGGTTAATTTAAGTGTAAGAGCTAGTCAGTAATAAGCCTGAGCTAATGGCCAAGCAGTTATAAATAATATTAAGCCTCTGAATGATTATTTTATAAGCAGCTGCAGGACTGGGGACAAGAAAAATTTGTCTGGACTGTGGGGGGCTGGGTGGGACACAGGAAAACGTCCAACTATAAATGGTACCCAATGGCTCGAGTTTCCACCTGAAACATGAGAATACTTAAGCGATTCTAGATGGAGCCAAAAACAGGCTCCTGCTTCATGTCTCATGTGGGCTGTGAGACACTGCAGCATTCAGACTTGAGCACAGTGTGGTGGATTCCCACCTTGGTACACAGTGGCATCTCCAAGCTACACAAAGCATTGCATGGCAGATTTAGCCTTTGCTAGTACAGGCGAGGGATGGGGGGGGGGGGGGGTAGGGGTGGGGGGGGGGGGGAAGGAAAGAAAGAAAAAGTTTTTGGGCTACACACTGCTGGATGGAAGCATAGATCCACTGCCTCCCAGAGTCAGCAAAGAGCATGGTTCTCCCAGAGCTGGCAGTAAACAATGTTCTAACATGTTGGAAAGTGAGGTGGGTTGAGCCAGCAGCCAAAGCTGCTATTTTAAGTCCTAATAATGCTGCAGTTTCGTAATTAATATAGGCCTCTGTGTGTTGACTTGGGGTATGAGAGTGAGAGAGATTTGTCCCAACCACCAGCTGGCTGGGACACAGGAAAACTTCCAGCTATAGTCCACATTCAAACTTCAACTCTTTCCCTCCATGTGTATGTGATGAGTGGATTTCACACCCTTCAGAGTAGCCATGAGTAGTCAGCTGTGATACTTGAATATTCTCTTACTTTTAGGAGATGGTTGAGTCTGTCACCTTAGAAGTCTGAGCTTCTACCTATCACATCAGGTAGCAGTGTTGCCTTGTGATCCACCATCAAAGTCATAAAGTCATCATTTAGACCTAGACTCCCCCATTTTTACTGTACATCCAAGGTACTTAAAATACAAACATCTCTACAAAGATAAAATACTGTCTCTGGCTCAGTGATATAATTGTGTGTAGCATGGAAATAGGCTATTTGATCTGCCTTCAGCCTGGTGTGGCATTAAAAGTGATTGCCTCTGAATATCAAGTAACACACACATACACACACACACACACACACACACACACACACACACACACACGTGTGTACCAAATTTTTACTCCTTTTATTGTTGCTAGAAGTTTGTCAGGTGAGAAATGACAAAGAAGGTTTGGACATTATTGCCAAATCACTCACTTTCTAGACTGGGGACTTGGAAGGCATTTCACTAACTAGTGGCAGATGATGTCACTCCTTGGTTTTGGAAACAGCCCTCTATACTCTTGTAAAAAGGGGGGAATAGGTACTCCAGTCCTTCTCATATCTGCACAAGGCTAATTGGACATAGCTCCTATTGGTGATTTCTCATGGCTGGCTGGCTGTTCTTCCTACTGTGGAAAGAATGAGGAGACTGTGAGACCTCAATTTGCTTTGCAATTAGTAGGCCATCAAACTCACTATGAGATGGAAGGCTGAATAAACTTCCAGTGCAACACAGAAAAATTAGATCATGCAGCTCAGCACAGTGGCAGAGCTTTTGGCCATTCATGACCCATCTGACTATAGTGCATCTACAAAGTGATGCTGTTCAGTGAAATGCATTTAGCACCCAGATCCCATTGAAGTCTTTACTCTGCACTGTCCCCATTCCTCCCCATTGAGTTCTCAGTTCTTCATCCTTTTCAAAACCTTTACTTCTGCAAAACAAACAAACAAACAAACACAAAAAACTATCATGGACTGTGAGGTCTAACGAGAAAGTCTCAATTAGCTTTACCCAGATTTTTTTCTATTGATTTTTGAATATCAGAACTCACAGATATTGTCCTGTGTTTTGACTCCTTCAAATACAACTCTACCCCTAGCCTACTATGAAGTCTTGGGTATACATGTGGTAATTATTTATTTGCCTATTGTTAGAGGATTGCTAAGGATTAAGTTAATTAGAAATATTCTTCCAAAGTCCTTGACATTGAATATGGAAATAAAAATGACCCATAGAAATGAAATCATCTGCATTTAGTGTAGGTGAACACTGGGAGAAGCCAAGAGAGATAGGTATATCAGAATAAAAAAGGCTTTGTCAGTCAAATTAAAGACCAGTTTTCTAATCAAGGTGGCTTCTGATTGCTTTGCTTTCAGCAAGATTGCATAAGGGTTCTCCAGAAATAAAACCAATAGGGTATATGTGTATGTGTAAAGATATAATATCTATCTATCTATCTATCTATCTATCTATCTATCTATCTATCTATCTATCTCCATCATCATCATCATCATCATCATCATCATCATCATCATCTATGTGGTGGTTTGAAAGAAAATGGTTCTGAAAGGGAGTGGCACTATTAGGATGTGTGACCTTGTTAGGGTAGGTGGTCTTGTTGGAGGAAATGCGTCACTGTAGAGCCAGTCTTTGAAGACTCATATATGATCAAGCCACCTGCAGTGTCTCAGATCACTTCCAATGCTGCGGAATGGTCTTTCTGTATGCTGTGAATATGTATTGCTCTCCTTGGTTGACAAATAAAGCTGATTTGACCTATATCCAGGCAGAATATAGCCAGGTGGGAAAACCAAACTGAATAGAGGGAGAAAGAAGAGCAGAGTCAAGAGACCTGAGCCAGCTGCCCAAGAAGCAGAATGCCAGCAGACCTGTAATGCCATGGCCACATGGCAATACATAGATTAATAGAAATGGGTTAATTTAATTTATAAGAGCTAGTTAGTAATAAGCCTAAGCCATTGGCCAAACATTTATAATTAACATAAGCCTCTGAGTGATTATTTGATAATGGCTGCAGAATGAGGTGGGACAGAGAAAAGCCTCTGATTATAACTTCCTATTGCCTTCAGATTAAGATGTAGGGACTCCCAGCTCCAGCACCATGTCTCCTTGCATGCTGCCTTGCTTCCTACCATGTAAGTGAGTCACTTAATTAAATGTTTCTCTTTATAAGAATTGCTGTGGTCATAATGTCTTTTCACAGCAGTTGAAACTAAGACTATCTATCTACCTATCATCTATCTATCTATCTATCTATCTATCTATCATCTATCTATCTATCTGTCATCTACCATCTATGTGTCTTACATATATAAATTTGTGAAAAGGATTTAGCTATAGATATTAAAGTGCTCAAGCCCTGCTGTGTGTAGAGTTGTCAACAGCTTGAGACTGGGGAGTGCCAGAGGCATCATCCTGTCTGTAGACCGGGAGGCTTAAGACTCAGGGGAAACCCATGGCTTCTATGAAGGCAGCAAGGAGGAAGTTTTTATACACACAGAGAACAGTCAGCATTTTTGTTTTGAACAAAGCCGACCACCCGGGACAGGGCACCCTGCTTTCCTCAGCCTATTTAAATACCAGCAATTTCATGTGAAAACACTCCCCCATAGAAACATCCAGAATATTGTTTGACCATCAAGCTAACATGTGAAATTAACCACCATAGACACCCTCTTCTCACAAGTTCTTCAGAGCACTTAACATTCCTGGCTTCACATGTTCAAATGAAAGTACCTTAGACTAATTACATTTAGCACACCAAAACAAAAATCAACTGATTCACAAATTGGGCAGCAGCTGCCACAGTCACAGCAGGTTTAAAGAACTCTCCCAACAATGTGATCCGAAAGCATTTATGGGAAAACAGAACCATGTCACAGAAAAATAACTTAATTGGTCCCAGCTTAGTCAGCCAATCACACAATTGATTACAGCCTAACCTGTTAATTATTTATAGCTTCATTAGTTAATTGGCTACAGGTCCTCCAGAAGCCAAATAGAGTCTAGTTGCTGTGATTAGATTCTAAACTGATCAGCTTTACCGGGCTCTGTGTAAGACCTCAATTCAAACCCTGTAAAATTTTGCTCAACACATAGTACAGAGCGCAGATCATTATTTGTTTAATTCTATCACGTGGCCATCACTGAACATTAATTATATCAACACTTAATTAGGACCGAAGATTTAATTACATGTAAATTCTTGCATCGGCAGCTTCACGGGTGCTGTTTTTGTGCTGGGCACAGGTCAGTACTGCAAAAGTGAGAAAGGACAGCTGGCTCATCCCAAGGATACTGTCTAGGAAGTGCAATTTAACAGGTTTACCTGAGAACTTCCTCCTGTACTTTGTGTGCCTCTCATTAGGGAAGGCCTTTATTTTCTCTTGTGACTACAGTTTTAGAGTGGGAACCTACAAATGTCATTGTCAACCACCGTTGCGATATGGGTTTTTTGATGCAGGGAATGCAGAATGAAAGGTGAACAGTGCCGCTCAAAAGATCAGAAGGCTGCAGTAGAATCAGCTTCAACCAGGCCACAGGAGGTGGAGGGAGTAAAGGAAAACAAGAATCCAGGATAGAGCCGTGAGGGGAAGATGGATGGAGAGAGGCAAGGCCCGGAAAGACGCCTGGTAGCATTCAGCCCTGCATCCCTGAAGATGCCAAGGCTGTAGGAAGAGAGAGAAAACAGCCCTGTGCTCAGAGAAGGAAGATATGAAAGGCCAGAAGAGCCATCATTCTGGAAGCACTTGAAGAAAACAACAAATAAGAGCCTGAGGTCTCCAAGACAGTGAGTGATGTCCCAAGTCAGCGCAAGCTTGAAATGAGAGGAAGCTGGGTTCATTCATCATTGGTGCTCTCATTGCGAGCTTCCATCATGCTTTTCTCTCTGCCATTTCTCAGGTAAACCACCATGAGTTATCAATCTCAGCCTGATGCTCTTCCCTCCTAGAAGAGTGCAGTGGGTGTCTTTCATCTGTATTCTCGTCACTCTGTTTGAGAAGCTCACCCAGTGATGGAAGAGCTCTGACCGATCTGCATTCCTGTTGGAGCTGGGAGCAACCTGTTGATGCTGGATTTTGTTGAAAGTTTTCTCTTCAGAACCAGCCCAGTGCCTGGCAGCTGGACAGATGTTAGCAGTTGTTTCTCAGTGCAAAGGAGTGGAAGAATGAATGGGCATTCCGTCCCTGCTTCCCCAACGTTTAAGATGGTGTTCCGGGAATTCAGTGAGTGAGATCGGAGCAGTGAGGAAACAAGAGTTCCTGGCCTCAAAGAGACCATAGTAGTATGGCAATATTTACAAAGAATGATGCTACGCAGGACAAGTTGCCTAATATTATTCCACAGCAAGGGGCAACAGTAAGGCTAGATTGAGCAAGTAAAAATGCAGAGTGCCAAATGAAACTTGAATTTAAATAAGTAGTACATACATACTATCTTGTGGAATATCTGAGACAGACTCATCATACACACTATTTATCACTTACTAGAATTCGCATGTGAACGACCTATATTTCACCATTCCTAGAGTGAAGGAGATGGGCTATAAGACATTACTTCTGTTCTTTTTTTTTTTTCCTCTCCCTTCCAGGGAAGGGTGGCATAGTGGTGAAGAGTAGGTGACTCAATAAAGACTTGCAAAGATCACAGGACAAAACGCAAGGAAGGGTGGTTCTGGGAGAAGAACTCCTGTGTGACAAGCACCCAGAATGGCATGTTCAAGACTGGCTGATACCTGGCTTGACAGGTGTGTGACAGGGGGTGACCGTGAAGCTGAATGGTCAGGCAGGATCTGGCATTGCCCCCACTCTGCAGTCTTGGCCTCCTGAGCACCACTGCCTCCACCCCTTTGCTGTCTTCACAGACAGGCAGAACTAGATCTTTCTCCCTGGGCAAATATTTTCTCCTAACTTAATGAGGCTCGAACAGTAGTCTCTCATTGTAAACAGCGAACAGGGAAGGCCAGAAACATTTTGCAAGCATTATAAATTGCTCAATGTTTGTGTGTGTGTGTGTGTGTGTGTGTGTGTGTGTGCTTTTAAACATTGGTGTCAGAACAGCGAAGCTGAGGAAAAAGTGAATTCTAACGGCAACTTAGCAAATGAAGATGTGACAATGTGAGAGATGTGAATCTTAGGATTCTTGTCATGTCACTGGTACCCGTTTTCTGTTATAGAAACCACCTAGCTTTATACAGTAAATACATAATGATGAAGACATGGACTCAATGATCAAAGCATATTTGTGTGGAAGTACCCTCATGAAACACATGCCATTACAGTTAAAGATATAAAAACATATATATGTGTGTGTGTATTTACATATATATATATATATATATATATATATATATATATATATATATAATGTAATACGTTAAAACGCTCACTGATGATTAGGAAAGAGAAGGAAATGCTTAAATAACCTTTATTGATCACTTATTATATTCCAGATGGCAACATGGCATTGCCCTTGATCTTCACAACAATATTATAATGCCATTATATAATATGGTAACACTATAACCTTTTTTTTATTTATTTATTTATTTATTTATTTATTTATTTATTTATTTATTTATTTTGTTTTTCAAAACAGGGTTTCTCTGTGTAGTTTTGGTGCCTTTCCTGGAACTCACTCTGTAGCCCAGGCTGTTCTTGAACTCACAGAGATCTGCCTGCCTCCACCTCCTGAGTGCTGGGATTAAAGGCGTGCACCACCACCGCCCAGCTAACTATAACCTTTTAAATGCACCTCTTGTTGAGATTCACAGTATTGACTTATTATCTATAATCACCCAAAAAGCAATTCGTTATTTTGGAATCCAAACATGGTGTGGTTCCACATCTATATTGTCCCCCAAATGCCACAATTTTTTGTAGTAGCAGATATACCGGGAGCAGAAAGAAGAACATGTACGCTCTGTCTGTGGACACTGAGGATGGCTTTGTAGAAGGGGGACGTCTGAGGAGTGTTGACTGTGTCATCTCACTGTCTAATTGCCTTAGTAAGAGGCAGTGAATGACAGATACTCCTAAGTAGATAGCAGACAGAAGAGATGGCTTAGTGTTCAAGAGCTCATGGTACTCTTCAAGAAGATCTGAGTTTGGTTCCTAGCACCTACATCAGGTGGCTCACAACCACCTGTAAATCCAGCTCCATGTGATCAGATGCCTCAGAGGGTGTCAATGCACACAAGTGGCACACCACACACACACACACACACACACACACACACACACACACACACTTAAAAAGCTCTTTAAAAAGAAATATCAACACATTAACAATCAATTAAATTATTGATAATTTTATAGTTAAATAATTAAAATAGACATGATAGGACTTTCTAACTATCAAAAGCTTTCCATCCTCTTCCATTGAGTGTCCCGCACTGAATGCACAGACAGAATTCTGGTGGTTTTTTTTTTTTTTTTCCCTATCCAGCATTCCCTAGAATCACACACTAGTTGCATCACTAAATAATGATCATTTAGAATCAGCAGCTATTCATAAAATTATAACTTGGTGTCTTTCTTGTCAGAAACACCACACAGTCATGTAGACATATATTTTAAGTTTCTTTATAACTGACATTTAATGGTTGAATGGACAGGCTAATTAAATTCTTCCTGTATAATTATTTCAACTGCATATAATGTTCCATAACTAGAATGACATTATAGCTGGAAAATGTTAAGTTCTGTAATTATATAAGATTTAAAGTTTAAAAACAAGGACTCAACATTTCAGCAACATGTTGCCTAGGGCAAAGTTTCTGGATCATTCTTTTTTTTTTTTTTTTTTTTTTTTTTTTTGGTTTTTCGAGACAGGGTTTCTCTGTAGCTTTGTGCCTGTCCTGGAACTCACTCTATAGACCAAGCTGGCCTCGAACTCACAGAGATCGGTCTGCATCTGCCTCCCGAATGCTGGGATTACAGGCGTGAGCCACTACTGCCCAGCTGATCATTCTTTTTCTGTGATTTTAAAAATGCAACTGTAATGGTAAAGTGTGAACCACAGAGGAGTTCTGATATTTTCACTTTCTCAAAACAGAGCTAAGACTTTGTTTTGAATGCTGTTGTGATGAGCTGATATGACTTCATCCTTTAGATAAAGTCTGGCTTCTGACTCCTCTTTGCTAGGTGGCCTCCTTCCTTCAATGCTCATGGCTTACCTATGTCCCCCGAGACACTTAGAAGCATTGCCGTTGTTTTTCTTGTTTAAGGAAATGCTTAATGATTGGCAGGGTGTAGCTCTTTATCCAATAAACTTAGTCACTCGTCTTTGACGGACAGATTCTCTGATGACGATGAATACTCAGAAGCTTCAGGAAGGAGGACACTGCTTTTGACCTCGGAGAGAAAGTGACTGTGTTTCTGAGTGAACCATGTAAGTCTGATGGCTATTTAGGTCAAAGGTGTCCACACTTTGGACATTGTGACATAATGTTGTCATCTAATAGTTGGGCAGTTGGGCCCACATTCATACCTATCCTGGGACACATGTGGTCTATAGGTCACAGGCTGGGGTATTGCTGATATGAAAATCCAGTTTTTATTTCTTCACAGACATTATCTATATGACAATCAAAAATTTCCAAATTATGTTTGTTTTTAGTTTTTCAGAATTATTTTGTTTTATATAATGAGTATTTTGCCAGCATGTACGTGCACCACTGTGTGCCTGGTGCTGGCAGAGGCCAGAAGAGGGTTTCGGATTCCCTGGAAGTGAGTTGCAGTCAGTAGTAAGCTGCCAAGTAGTTGCTGGGAATAGAATTTTATAAGGAGAACCAGTGTTCTCAACTACTAACTGTCTCTCCAGCTCTAGTTTGTATATTTAAAGGGCTGCAAAATAGTCTAGTAGAGTGAATACTCTTAGGAAGCCCACACATATCAGCAATTACTTAGTACGTTTGAAATTCTTTTACTTCTCTCTTTTGTGAGATAGCATCTCACTATGTAAACCAAGCTGGCTTTGAACTCACAGAGTTCTTGTGCATCCGTGTGTGCATTTGTGTGTGTGTGCATGTGTGTACACATGTGTATGTATATGCACCTGTGTGTATGCACCTGTGTGTGTGTATTCACCTCTGTGTGTGTACACATGTGTATGTATATGCACCTCTGTGTGTGTCTGTGTGCACACATGTGTATGTATATGCACCTCTGTGTGTGTGTGTACGCACCTGTGTGTGTGTATCCACCTGTGTGTGTGTACACATGTGTATGTATAGGCACCTCTGTGTGTGTATGCACGTGTGTGTGTGTGTGTGTGTGTGTGTGTGTGTGTGTAGGCCAGCAGAGCATATTGGTTGTCCTGTGCTATCACTTCCTTCATAATTTCTTTGAAGTAGTGTCTCTCACTGAACCAGAAGCCAAGAGGGTGCTCAATAACCATCAGTGAGCCTCCTGTCTCTGTTCCCCAGAGCACTGGGGTTACAAATCTGCACATGGCCACACCCGGGTTTTTGTGTGGGCACTGGGATCCAAGTCCAGGTCCTCAGGCTTGTGCAACAAGGGCTCTACCTACTGAGCCATCTCCCACAGCCCTTCTTTCACAGTTTTATTGTAATTTTTCTTTACAGGATACTCTCAGTGTATCTTATAGTTTTGCGATGTTAACTAAGACAGAAATTAACTAATAGATTTAATTGTTGGGGTTTATAGGTGATAAACCTAAGTTCCTCTTTATACTTCAGAGTGCTTGGCTGGGTCAGATCTGTAAAACAAGAGACACACCAACAAGAAAACAACAGAAATTTAATAGTATATTAGTATACATTTAATATAGTATCAGTATATTATTAGTGTAACAGCAACAGTATATCTTGTGTATGCATGGAGAATACTCAGAAATTCAAAGATGTGGCTTTGTATTCATGTTTAGCTGCAGTTCTGCTGAACCAGAATGCAGAGGTAACTTATAGCTTAAACTGTGCCTCTTCCACTAATCAGAAGGTCTGATGATTTAGCCATTCTTTCCTGGTACAAAAATGAAGATTTCACACTGGCCCTAAAGCACCAGTGGAGATGAGGCTTACTTTAGTATTATTATTATAACTGAAAATTCTTTTCCATACAATGTATTCTGATCACACTTTTCCCTACCCCAACTTCTACCAGATTCTCCCTCCCTTCCTCCTCATACAACTTCACACTCTTTTTTTCTCTGTCTCTTTAAAAAACAAACAAAATAACAAAAAGAGGCATATTTGAGGTGGCTGTATTCTGGTCTCCTCTAGGTCAGAGACACTCACAATAAGGAATTCCTACAATTAAAAAAAATACATTCAGGAATGTGAAGTTGTAATTATTTTTAGATAATAATAAAGATTCCTTTGAGGGCATGGCATTAGTTATAATTTGGTCCAAAACATGAGTATTACATTTCCCCCACATGTACCAATATAAAATACTCTACTAAAAGAAATAAGAAAATCATTTATTCAAAGCCAATCATGAGTGATCCAGGAACACGGATCCACACCGCACTGAAGGACGTGCTTTACTGTGGAAGGTGTTACATGAATCTGCATAGTCGCAGAACAAAGGAAGTAATAAATCAGTATGCTTCTCAGTTACATTGGTGGATCATCAGGGTTACAGCCAAATGAGAAAGTTTGTTCTAAAGCTGTCAGATGTTAAAACATTGCTTAGCTTTATGTTGGTAGAGGAGAGACATCTGCCAAGCTCTGGATAACTAACTGCCTGAAAAGTTTATCTATTAGTTATAAAAATGTCCGTGAAATAAAAAAAAAAAAAAAAACCAAAACAAAACAAAAAAAAAACAAAAAAAAAAACAAAAAAAAAACAAAGGCAACTGGCCACTGAAGGCCACAATGTGGCCCAAGATGATTATGATACAAGGTCTACAGAATGTCAACTCTCTGCCATCATGATAGTCTATGCAGCCAGGGTCAAACAACCTGTGGGATCTTTGATACAGACAGAGCTTCTTCATAGAACTTAGTTTGTCTGTGGGCACGAGGTCAGTTGTAAGCCTTCTGAGCAGTCTGGGAGAGTTACACAGCCACTGAAAAGCCTTTGTAATTCATAAATCCACCTCTATAGTTAAGACAACGAGAAAAAGCACAATAACAATAGCACCCACGTCCCTTTGGTCCCTTTATAGGTGCCCACACTGCAGTGGGTGTTGCACACAAAAATTTTAAATGTAATTTCCCCTCTACCCACACATAGCTTGTTTACGAAACAGCATTTTACAATTTCCTTGCTCTCCGCTTTTCTTTTCAACAAAGAGCGTTTAAGCAAGCAAATTTTACTGAATGAGCTCAATAATAGCATTTCCAAAGCAGCATGGTTCCATGAGGTAAAGAGCCATTCTGTTTTGGCTGTGGTTTCCTCAACAGCTTGGATTCTTTTTGAATTATGGATGGATTGATATGATATAATTGCTGATGCTTAATCTCTGGTGATTTGGAAGCCTCATGAGGTATAAAAAGCCCAATTATTCCTCTGCCTGTGAGTGGTTTGCTTTCAGACAGATTTAGTGTCTGGAACCATTATCTTCTCTAGCTGTCGAGAGGGAAAAATTTCAGAAAGTCACAGGATGAAATTGCAAATCAAACCTTGCTTGTGTGGGGGGGGACTGAGAGGGCTCCCGTGCTCACTAGGTTGCCGAGCTAATGGAGGCTAACCTCTTCTTCTCCCTCTCCTCTGTCCTGTCTTCTTTGTCTGGTCTCTTTAGCTGCCTCGTGAGCTTTGAGGTTCCTTTAGTTCCTGGCTTCCCAAAGAGGAATTGGTTGAGCTTGGCTCTTTTTGTAATTGTATCTACACAGTGGGTAACTAGTTTTAAAATGTGTTGAACTGATCTCAAAGATGGCTCCTGTTCCTGCTGGGGTGAAAAGGTTCGATTCTTTTACAAGGGTCATGGCTGACATTCCTGTAACAAAGGCAAAATAAGAGACAAGCACAGGAGGTTTCTTTAATATGAGTTTTAGACTCAGAAAAGATGGCTCTGTGAGTGTGTGTATGTGATGTGTGTGTGTGTGTGTGTGTGTGTGTGTGTGTGTGTGTGTGTGTGTTTAGATTCAGTGCAGAATGGATTGATGTGTGGAAATATACCAAGTATGGAGACTCACTGAGACCTGCCTATTGGGAGTCTTCTTGGATGTGTATCATCCCTCCCTCCTGGGCACACGGCAGGCCCCTTCTGGAGTAGAGCTCTTACAATTTGGTAGGCTAGTGCCTTTATTTATGTCTCACTCCTACAGAGAGCTTGGAGACGGCTACTGTGCTATCCTGTGCTCTATGCCTTGCCTTCATAAAAATTGGTTATGGTTTCTACCACCCATCGTGGGGCAGAGGAATTCTCATTTTTAGGATATGCTTCAGGGAAGAAGCAGGGAGGTGGGAGCTTCTGAGACTGCTTCAGAAGGCTCCCAGCATCCTCTAGTTGGAAGTACTTAGCGTGGCACAGCACTTTGAGGAGACATTTTCCAAGCACTAAACCTGTCGTGGCTCTGAACCCGCACCATCTCGCTCTGCAGTTTTAGTTCCTTGCCCGGCAAGAAGAAATCAGAAAGTCCTCACCACACCAAGGCCGCCCTTTGAATAAGAGCGCTTCCTCAGCCTGTGCGAGTCTTCTCCACCCTCGCACTGGAAAGGACTAGAATAAGGAAGTGGCATGAGTCATTTGGTGTCGCCACACCTCAGGAAAGCCCCCGTCTCATCCTTCCTCTTGTGCTGGGGTGGCATTTTCTAGCTCTGGGTCACATGAGCTAAGTTTTCTGTCTACACCCCCAGAGCTTTTCTGTAGGTATCCATTCATCTAAAAATAACAACAATGGAGTTAAGGACAGACATCAGAAGCCCTCGGCTGAGTCAGATAACACTGGTTGGTTACTGGGAAATGGGCGTGCCATTTCTGTTTTCTGTGTATGCATCCTTTATGGGGGTGTCTTCTAGTTTACTGTCTGTTGCTGTGATAAATACTGTGACCAAAAACAACCTAGGCAAGAAAAGTATTTGTTGGTTTACATTTCCAGGTCATAGTCTATCACTGAAGGAAGTCATGGCAGGCGCTCACCCCATGGAGAAATTCTGCTTATTGGCTTGCTCCCTCCAGCCTGCTCAGCTAGCTTTCTTACATAGCCCAAGCCCACCTTCTGGGAGATGGTATCGCCTACAGTGGGCTGAGCCCTTCTATATCAAAGAGCAGTCACAAAATGCCCCCCAACCCCATTCCACAGGCCAATCTGATGGCGGGTGTGTGTGTGTGTGTGTGTGTGTGTGTGTGTGTGTGTGTGTGTCAATTTTTCAGTTGAGGTTTCCTCCTCTCCGGTGACACTGGGCTGGGCCAAGTTGACAGTAAAACCTCACTAGCACACCAGTCTATGTGAGCATGTGCTTGTGTCCATGTGGAAGGACAGGATAGATTAAGCTTTACACTTTTGTTTTCAGGGATGTTTTAAATCACCATTTACTGAGGTTCTAAAAGATGGTGTGAGGTGTCCCTGTAGCCAACAGAAAGGTCTTCTGGAGGTGACAAGACTTGGCACAGTGACTGCTGTGGTGAAGGGGAAGGTGCATTAAGCCCCTTGACTGGATTATCTCTCACTAGGGTTAGGGAAATAGGGAAAATGGGAAAACATGGGAAAAGGATGGTCTCAGTGGTGAACAGGATGAAGGTGTTCTAGTTGACAGTTTTTTCTTCTAGCACTCTGCCTATATTACTCCACCTCCTTCGAATATCAGTGGTGTCTGACAAGAAATCATGTGTTAGTCTTTAACTACTTTTTACTTAAATTATTGTGTACATGCCTAGATGTGACTAACATGCCTGTGAGTGCAGTACCCGTTGAGGCCAGAAGAGGGCAACAAGTTGCCAGGAGATCTTGTGAGCTGCCTGACATGGGTGCTAGGAACCAAACTCAGGTCCTCTGGAACAGAAGTGTTCAACCTTAACTGCTCAGCCATTTCTCTAGCCCCGAACTGTTAGTTGCATTGAGAATTCTTTGCATGTGATGAATCCTTCTCTTCCACTGCTTTAAAGATTCTGTCTTTCAGTACTCTGATTGCAATTCCGTCTCATGCCAAATCTCTTTGAGTTTATTTTACTTTTTAATTTATTGAGATTCCTGGATGTGTAGGTTAGTATATTTCATCATATTTGGAAAAATTTGAGCCACTATCTTCTTCAAGATTTTCCTTCCATTTTGAGACAAGCCCAGGATGGCTTCAAACTTAAAATCTCCATCCCCCTAACTCCTGAGTTTTGAAACTATAGATGTGTGCCACCATACTTGGCTTATTTCTTATCTTGTTGTTGTTGTTTTTATTATTATTTATTAAAATCCATTTCTTGCCTCTGGAACTGTCATAAGGTACAGGTCTCCAAGGCTGGTTTTTCCCGTTTTGTTCTCTCTGACACATAATAATCTCAAGTACACTATCAAGGTCATTGATTCCCTTTTCTAGTAGTTCACATTTTTGTTAATACAGTCAAGTGACTTAAAATTTTTATTAGATTCACTCATTGTATGTGTATAAGTGTTTTGCCTGGTGTATGTGTATGTTCCGTGTGTGTGTGTGTGTGTGTGTGTGTGTGTGTGTGTGTGCTGCCTTCAGAAGTCAGAAGAAAAGGCTGGATCCCCTGGGACTGGAGTTACATATGGATGGTTGTGACTCACCATGTGCTTACTCTTCACAGATCATTACGGACCTCTCTTTTCTCAGTTGTGCACTGGCCAGCTCCCTCCTGGTGCCAAGTAGCATCACTGTCTGGGGCAGATGCCACACGAAACAGTTGTCACTGGTGCTTGATTGGTTGTTTGTCTGTTGAAGATAGGTCTTAATATGTTGCCCAGCCTGTTTTCAAATTCTTTTTTTTAAACTTTCTATTTTTTCTTTGTGTCTTTCACAGCATGCATTTTGATCCCATTCATTTCCCATCCTTCCATATCTGCCCTCTGCCCTTGCAACATCCCCCCCCCCAAATAAAATGAAATAAAATTTGAGAAGAAAGAAAAAGAAATAAAACAAGGAATAAAGGAAAAATCTTGTCATGGAGGCTGTAGTGTGACACAGTGAGTCACGCAATAAACCCCTTTATCCATATATCTTTACCTGCAAATGTTCATTGCATAGAATCATTGGTCTGGTTCAAGGCCTATGATTTCTGCTATACTACTGATGCTGGGCCTTCATTGGGACTCCTCTTGGGTGTCCTGTTGTTGCCCTGTGTCATGGAGATCCTGCAGCTTTGGGTCTGCAGGACTGGCCCCTTCACATGCTCCAGCAGATCATAGATAAGGTGGGTCAACTCATAACCCTGGTTTTGGACCTGGATAGGTGCAGGGTTGGTCAGCCCTCCAGCTCTCCCTTGTCCTCACCACCAGAATAAGTTCTCCAACATTGCTCAGGCTAGTTCACCCCTTCAGGCAGTGGTAAGCAAGGGATGGGGCCAATTCTCCTGCTTTCAGGCCCCCAGGGTTAGCTCTCCCACACCTATACCTTCAGGGCCAGCTCTACTGTGTTGGCCAGGTGAGGTGCAGGGCCCATTCTCCCAAGTGCTGCAGGTGGTGAGAGGCAGGGACAGCTCTCCCACTCTTATGACCTCAGTGACAGCTCTCCCACCTGCTGCAAGCTCTCCCTTGCACACACTACCATATGGCAGATGAGAGGTGGGGCCAGATCTCCCATGCTCATGTTCTGTCAATAGGGTCAACTCTGCTGTGCTACCCAGATGAGGTGCAGGGCCTGCTTTCCTGAGTGTTGGAACTGGTCAGCTTTCTCACCATCTGGAGGTGGTAGGGGCAAGGGAGGAGGGCATCTTCCCCTCACCCCCACCACCACACTGCAGAGAGAGGAGTAGTAGCAGCTATGTCCCTCTCATTCCCTCAGGGCTGGCTCACCCGCACGCCTATCTGCAGGGTCAACTCTACTGTGCTATCCAGGTGAGGTTCAGGGCCCATTCTCCTGAGTGTTGCAGCTGGTGAGGGGTTGGGTCAGGTCCCCCACCTGCTGCAGGTGTCAAGGGGTGTAGTGGGAATTCGCTCTGCTCATGACCTTGGGCTATCTGGTCTGATATGTGACCGCTTCTTATCTGCCTACTTGACCACTTGAAAGGGAGGAGAAAGGGGGTCACACTCTTTTGGGTGGTGAAGACTGGATCAGGCAGTGGGAAGAAGCATGTGATCGGTCCCCAGCTTTTCAAGGACTCTGCAACTGGATTTACCTTATCCTGTATCAGTGAGTCTGTTTTCCCCATAGAACCCTTTAATATATATATATGTGTGTGTGTGTGTGTGTGTGTGTGTATGGATGGATGCATATAAAGGAGAGAGGAGAGGAGAACATCTTTCTCTCACCCATGCCACCACATGGCAGGTAAGAGGGGTGCAACCTGTTCTCCCATTCTTACCCCTCCCAGGCCAGCTTGCTCATGCCCCTGTGAATAGAGTCAGCTCTATTGTGTGCCCAGGTGAGGTGTATGACCCTTTCTCCTGAGAGCTTCATCCAGTGAAGGGCAAGCAGAACCAGTTCTCCCTAGTGTGGTCCAACTCTGTGCAGCCCTATCCTCTTGGCCTTTGGTGGTATCAGGAGCCACTGACAGCATCACAGACCACGGTTGCATCAGGGACATGAACTCAGATATGGGCCCCAGCAATAGCATACCATGGCCCTGGGTAGCAATCAAGTCACCCACCTCAGCCTGCTTCTCACCACTTTGACCTCTTCAGATATACCTCTGTCTGTCTGTCTGTCTGTGTGTCTCTCACCACAACATATGTTTGCTCATCATAATAGTGCCCATCTTCCTCATGCTGCAAGGTACCAGGTGGCTCATGTTTTCTCCTTGGAGCTCGGGGTGGACTACCTGTATGTGGGTCTTTTTGTCCCACTCAGTCCATCACCTGTTCTCAAATTCTTAAGATCATGTGTTCCCATCTCTGCTGTAGACTATTATTTTAGGTGTGTTACTTTTGTTCATGTTGCATTTGTTTAACTCCGTGAAGCTGTGTTACTGTGCCTCTCTAAAACACCCAATGGTCTAGTAAAGAACTGAACAGCCAATAGTAAGGCAGGAGAAAGGATAGGTGGGGCTGGCAGGCAGAGAGAATATATAGAAGGAGAAATCTGGGAAGCATAGAAGGAGCAGGAGACTGAGGAGGACTCCAGGGGCCAGTCACCCAGCTACACAGCAAGCCATGAAATCAGAGTAAGATTTACAGAAGTAAGAGAGTGGGAAAGGCCCAGAGGCAAAAGAAAGATGGGATAATTTAAGTAAGAAAAGCTACTAGAAAGTAAGCTAAAATAAGGCAGGGCATTCATAATTAAGAATAAGCCTCTGTGTGTGATTTATTTAGGAGCTTGGTGGTAGGCCGCACAAAAGAGAAAAAACAAACAACACAGCATCATGTGTAGTTGGAACTAGAAGCATCTACCACTCAACTTGGCTTGCCACTGATTTTTTTTCTTTTTGCTGAGTTGGCACAGGAAAATGTTCTGAGTTATCTAAGACAGACAAGCCCTGAAATTGGAAATTTTCAACAAGCAGCTGCATAGGTCAACTTTTGTCCATTATGGGGCTTTTGGAGAATTTCAAATCTACTCTTTTCTCTCCAGTAGCTGTTGACTACCTGTTCTTATAGCTATTTTGATTTGGGCTATCGACTTGACACAAGCTAGCATCACTTGGGAAGAGGAAGCCTCACTTCCAGACTGGCCTATGGACATGTCTGTGGGGCACCTTCTTCATTGCTAATGGTTATAGCAGGACACAGCCCATTGTGGGCACTTCCATACCTAAGTAGATGGGCCTGGGTGCATCACAAAGGTAGCTAAGGACTCCTAGAGGTTCCTGCCTCAAGCTCCTGTTCTGGTGATAATAGACTGTAATCTGTAAGATGCAATAAGCCCTCTCTGATTGAAGTTGCTTTTGGCTGGTGTTTTATCTCAACAACAAACACAAACCAGGAGAGCTCCCACATCTTCGAGGATCTTGGTTTATAACACTCTTTGCAGCCAGGGAGTTAGGGGGAAGAGAAGGGTTTGTGTTAAGTAAAAATGTCACAAAGCATTCTTCTTACCAAGAATCAGTCATTTTTCATAAATACACACACAATGCAATATTGCAACACTTTAATTTCTAGAGCTCAAATTTGATAATCTTTGCCAGAGATTCCATGGTTTTTATGGAAAAGCAAGTGATAGACAATTTCTTTTCCTGCCATTCAAGAATGAATATAGGAGAATATAGAATGTTGGAGGATTATTTTTAATAAAAAGTAAAGTCGTAAAATACAAAATTATAAAAATATTTAATGAATCTATGTCTAAGATCTTATTTAAGAAATTCATGAGGAGTGCTTATAAATTTTATAACTTACAGATTGTTTATAAGTCAAAAGACAATTAAAATGAACATACACACAGGCAGTAAGAGTGCTGACATGGCAGATTTATAAATAGGTGCATATTTGGTAGCACTTATAGCCAAATATACAACTGTAGTTTTTTTTTTTAAGGTATAAAGAAAAATGGTACTTTTCCCCTCAGTGTCGGAGGCTTGGGGGGCCGATGCTTGGCTGGTGAGGGCTCTTGGTTGAGTCACACCATGAGTGACATGATAGAATTACAAGAGAGAGGCAGAGGTCATGGGGCAAGACAACCAGTATGCAGGGAGGGACCAGGCATCTTCTTTATGCTCACGGCAGTTTTGGGAACAACTAGTGACCCGGGAAAGCTCTGTTAATGTCTTTTGAGAGCAGTACCTACAATGGCCTAAATAACCTCCCTTAGAACCCTGCTTCCTAAATCCATTACTCTCATACCACCATACAGAGGGCCAACCACCCCGACACACGGACTCTGAGTGCTCAATGACACATTCGCACTACATCCAAACTACAGAATTCTCTGGTCTCATTCCACTGTGATTAGTAGGAGATTGTTCCCCAAAGATCAGTATATCCTACTTCCAAGAATTTGAGGATATCATGTCACAGAGAAAGTGAGATAATGCAGATGGGATCAAGTTAAGAACCCTGAGATGGGGACCTCTGCAGCTCACCGAGGGTCTGTTGCTGGCTCTGCAGCTAGGGTCCTGCTGTCTCCGATCCCCGGGGGGCAGTGGGTGGGCGGAGACAGAATCAACAGCACATATTCTGGGAGAATAGCAAGCAACTCCGTTTATTAAACAAAGGACTGAGGTGTTTACGTGTGTACTTTTTGGCGGGCTCTACTTCCAGCTGCCGTAGTGTTTCTTGGTTTGGCTCTGGGTCTTATCGGCAGTTGTCATCCTGGGGGTCTGGTTTCAGGCTCCTCTGAGTCAGGATACTACTGCGCATGTCAGAGCTCTTGTTTGCATCAGGTGTGGCCCAGCGCTGTTGGCCTTACCTGCCTCAAGGGTCCGTTGTCACCAAAGGGTCCTCATCAGAAGGAGGCTCAGCATCAGAGAGTGCGGGGGTGGGGGGGCTGTGCTGTTGGCTTTGAAGATAGAAGAAAGGGCTGTAACATAAGTGATGTGGGACCTCCAGAAGCTGCAATGGGCAGGGCGTAGATGCCTCCTGGAGCTTGGAGGACAGATCAAAGGCACTGCTGATGTCTAACTTCGACTTCTCCAGTTTTAAGAGGGTGGATTTTCACAGATGTATGCTGTTTGTGGTGGTTTTCCCTAGAAGATATAGGAAACTCACGTGGAGTTGGGGGTGTAGGGCTGAGAGCTCACATCATGGTCCCATGGCTCATGTGTCAAGTCAGCCCTGCAGGGGGTTTGCCTGTGGCCGAGTTCTCACTTGAGGCTCAGAGAGCCCTGAAGTTGGGGGTCTTCCTTAGGTATGCGGCTCAGGTCTCTCTAGTCTGTCCCCATGGAGCCTGTGGTGGTTGGGCCTCTGGACAAGATAGACTGGAAGCTTCAAGGCTGCAATTGTGGTGTTAAAAGTTATTATCTCTTACAAATAATTTAATAAAAACATGTCTCATCTAATTCCCTGGCAACAGTTGCTTTCATATTGGTCACTGTAAACCAGCTGGGCAGAACCTGGGCCTCTAGCCAATTGCTTTTTAAGGGTTCAACTCATTCATTTCTTTGGAGTCACATTCATTATTACCAGTTCTAAGAATTTACAGAGCTGTAAAATAGGGGAAAGACTCCTAAAGGCAGCCTGGAAGGCTAGACAGGGGCACGGTAATCTCTGTTGCCCCTATCAAAGTCTCTTTGTTTTTCCTGATAAGGGACTGGAGAGGGTGATCATGTGGGAAGGATCCACACACCACAATTTGAGGCTGAACTCGTGACGGAAGCGGTGGAGGGCAGAGCAGAGTACAGGGATCACAGTCAGGACTTACAGTCCAAGGAGCTTGACTCGATCCAAACTCATCTCTGCCTCAGACTCTTCCATCTAAGGTAAAGGATGAAGGCCAGGTCATCACCAGAGAGGGGGCTCCTCACTTTGTGCCCTCTGGAGCAACAGCAGCAATGGAATTTATGATAAACGCAGACCCTTGCCCCACTGAATCAGAAACTCTAGGGTGGATCATAGCCCTCTGGGTGACTCTGATGCAGATGCATTTTGAGAGCCACTGAATACAACTTCCTGTAAGAGAGAGTGTCGATATCTTGGGGGATGAGGGGCTCATTTAGCCACCGTGGGGCATATTTATGGCTTTCTTCTCAAGTTCCATGGCACAGATTCTGTCTCTGTGTAAAAGAAAAGCACAATTGAAGCTGTACTTTATATTAGCAGGAAGAAATTATTAACTACATATTCAGAATTCATGGCCTATCAACCTCCTGGGTCCATTTGCTGTAGGAGAAGACTCCATCTAGTAGTTATTCCAATATAACCAATCTAAAGAAAGATCAAATAATATTTTTGTAGCTTTGGACTTCCAACTTTTTTTTTTTTTGTAGGTAGTCATCCCGGTGGGTGATAGTGGGTTTAGATTTCCAAGGCCTCTATGTGGGAATTGTTTGGTCTTTATCTTCACCCTCAAAGGCAGAGATCATGAAATGCTGTGGGCCACTGCTGGAAAGCTGTGGTCACTATTATTTCCTTACAGGTTGTAGTCATGTGGCAGCTTTGAAATGGTGATTTTGAACATTCTAGCTGGTAACCTGTCTGGGAACACCCTCACAGGGTGTTCCATTGTTTTTTATGGAAGCTGTTTTCTCCTTGACCCCATCAGATTGATTGTTACAAAGGTGATCATTTCTGCTCTGGCACCCTGACTATCTTTGAGAACCTTACTACTAACTTATTTTATATATTGGTCACAGGTTACACTGATTTTAGTGGTGTCTGTGAAGTAAGAAAGTGAGCTCATTCAAAACTGTACCACTGAGGGGAGAGTGGTGGGGGACCGGGAAGGAGTTAGAGGAGAAAGGAATAGGGGAGTAGATTTGATCAAAACACATTATATGCATTATGAATATTAAATAAAATATTTTATAAACCAACAAAATATTCACAATATAGGGATGCTTCGATAGCAGTTGTGAAGAAGGTTCCTATGAAGACAGCATGGGGATCTGTGGCCAATTCTCTTTTTTAAAATTTATTTCATTAATTCATTGAGAACTTCCTGCAAGGTTGTAAATGGAGGCTTCTCTCTGTCCCACCCTGTCCTGCAGCCACTTCTAAATAATCACTCAGAGGCTTGTATTAATTATATGTGCTTGGCAGTAGCTCATGCTTATTACTGACTAGCCCTTACACTTAAATTAACCCATAATTCTTATCTATGTTTAGCCATGTGGCTTGGTACCTTTTCTTAGTCTGGCATTCTCATCTTGCTTCCTCTGCGTCTAGCTGGTGACTCCTGACTCCGCCCTTCCTCTTCCCAGCATTCTTAGTCACCCAGCCTCTACTTCCTGCCTGGCTACTGGCTAATCAATGTTTTATTAAACTAATCCTAGTGACAAATCTTTACAGTGTACAAGAGGATTATTCCACAGCACAACGTTTTGATCATATTCACCCCAACCCCTTCTCCAACCCTTCCCAACCGTCTAAACTTCATGTTCCTTTTTTTTGTTTATTTTACCCATTAAGTTAAATTTATACTGCCCATGTACTCCTGAGTATGGAGCCATCCTCTGGAACATGGCTGACACACCAGGAGACATGCTCTTAAAGAAAACTGACTCTCCTTTCTCCAGAAGCCACCAACTGTTCATGCTCCCCACTCCTTGTTGGAATGTTGACTGGCATGATCTTGTTCAAGCAACCATAGCTGCTGTGAGTTCACAAAGAAAGTGTTCCTGTCATGTCCAGAAGATACTGTTCAGCTTGGGTCCACCCTGACTCGAATCCTACAGTCTTTTCCCCCTCCTCTTCCTCAATGGGTCTTGGAGAGGCAGTGTGATGTCCATGTCTCATCGGTGGGACTCCACAGTCACTTATTCTGTGCACTTTGACCAGATGTGAGTTTCTGTGTCAACTATCGCACGCGCGCACACGCACATGCGCGCGCACACACACACACACACACCTCCTTTGATGGGATCTGAGAGCTGTCCTAATCTCTGTCTACACAGATACAAATTTAGAGGGCAGTTTGACACTATGTCCATTTAACAGGTTCACCCCCAGGCCCTGTGAGCTCTCCAACTATGAGCTCTTGGCCACACAGATCACTCTCTTAAAGATTCCAAATGTATATTTGTGTTACACACTCTGAGAGTCTTATAGTAAAGGAAACATTTATTTCAAAAGATTTATTTTTATTTTTAATCATGTGTATATGTCTGTGTCTCTGTGGGGGGGGTGGGTGCACATGGGAGCAGATGCCTTCAGAGGCCATCAGACCCCCCTATAACTGGGGCTACATGCTGCTGGTAGCCAAATTTTCTGGGTCCTCTGTGACAGCAGCATGCTCTCTTAACTGTTGGGCCATCTCTCTACCCACAAGGAACTCATTAAAACCTTTGTATGATTGTGTGTGTGTGTGTGTGTGTGTGTGTGTGTGTGTGTATGTGTGCGCACACACGCATGCACGTGTGCACCACAATGTGTCTGGAAAAGTCATAGGACAGCTTGTGGGAGCTGGTTCTCTTCCTTCGCTGTGTGGGTCCCGTCGTCAGGTTCAGCTGATCTATTTTTTCCTACTGAACCATCTCACCAGCCCAAGAACTGCTTCTAAGTCAACACTTTCAAATTTACTTGGGCACAGAACCTTTTTATCTCATTTCATCCAGCCTGAGGAGAGCGAATACAGATTTGAGGTGATATTCAGAATCTGATAAAGGGATTTATTAAATGGCAAGGTGCTGTGATGTGGAGTCCCTTGAGCCTCTTCAGGCATGTTTTCATAGAATAGTTAAGATTACCCAAAGTGTTCCATAGACCACTGTTTCATTCACTTAATAACACCTACACAAAATATGCGAGGGCCAGTCATGTAAAGCGTCAATGTAAATGTGAGTTATTTAATAATCATGGTGACTGAGGTGATGTTGGGGCACTGTGCGCAAAATGTGGGCGGGAGAGCAGCAGCACTCATGTCCCGTAGGAGCCCGTGTGGATGCAGATGCTCTAACCAACAGCCGCACCATGGTGGGTGGGATGCAGTCTCTGACAGAGTCGAGTTTGAAAAGCACTGTGCAGTGTGCTCTTCCCCTTCCTGATGGGTCTGGTTCCCGTTACTTCCTTTTTCCCACCTAGACTTCCTTTCTTCTCTTCCTGGAAATTCAAAATCTTCACCGTTCATTCCAGCCTACCCTTCACTCCTCTTTCCCTGAATATATGTAGTGGTTTTTTACACTAATAGTATGACAGGGTCTGGGAAAATTCTTGTAAGACCTTAAGCAAAGTAAGAAGCAAACGCTTTTAAGTTCCTTAAATTACTTGAGACTGTCAATTAGTTTTCCAAGGTCGGATTTTCTAAGCCTTTCATCAGTTGTGAGAAGGGGCTAGGGCTGGAGGGGGTATACTGAGAATCACATTCTGTTTAACAGAGTTCTCTAGTAGTTAAAAATGTACATCCTGAAAATATGAAAATAACATCTTCATTGTATTGGTTCAACTTCAGAAATCTGGTTGTTAAAATCATATTGTTATAAGGTGCAGCAAACACCTTATAAGGAAAGAATACACATGGAATTTTCTTACAAAGTTGTTTCTTTCTTGGCTGCTCTCCCCTGGGATGGGGATTAAGGATTGCTTTGGTGGTGGCCACAATGCTTGTAAAGGGACCTTGTCCTTTTTGTATCCATTTCAATGATTCATTTAAATGACAGAGTATTGTCTTAAGTGCATATTTTTCCCATTATAGAAGATTAAATGTCATTTTCTGACTAAACATTAGATCAGGTTTCTTAGATACCAAGGAATGTTCACTGGAAAATGAAAATGGTCTTGGATGATCTAATCATATACATGTATTTCCTCCCAGAGGAAAACTTTAATTCTGACAAAGAGATGTTTAGTTTGTTCTGTGGTCGGGAAGAAGGCAGTGTGCAGGATGTGACATCTCAGATTGTCAAAAGTTTTGAATTTTCTCGTCTTAAGTAAGTATAAGTCTCTTGGTTTATTAGTCTCTAAGATGACAGAATTCCCCAAATATTCCTGAATGTTTCTTCCTTGCCCATGTTCACAGTCAGATCTAGCTATTAAAAAAAAAAAGTAGCCCTAATGTCTTAAAGCTTGACTCATATAAAAGGGAAGTGAGAAAGACAGCCATGGGAAAAGAATGTGATACAAAGAAGCACACTGTATTTAGCAGAGGAACCATGAAAGCTTCTCAGAAACAGCCTGTGCCTGACATCAGCTCAGAGAATCCCCCAGCGGAGATTTGAATGGCTTGCCAGCATTCTGGAGCCGAATCAGGCTTCCAGGAAGCAGTTCGGCAACTCTCTATTTTGGCTGGTCTGTTGGCCATAAAAGGCCGTTTAAAAAAATCAAATATCAAGAGGACTCAGCCTGTCCCTAAATGAGTAACAACAGCTGTGCAAGGTGACCCGTGCCCCAAGTTCTAGTTCTTAGGAAGCCCAGCAGAAAGATGGCTGGAAGTTTAAGACCATCCTGGCTTACACAGGAAGTGCTGGGCCATCTCAGGCTACAGAGTAAAACCCTGTCTCAAACCACCAAAAGCCAACCAAACAAAAGACCAACCAACCAAACAAAACACCCCAAATAAATTAATGACTAACATGAGGAGTAATATTTTACTTTTTCAAGCCTTTGATACTTGTATCTGTGATGATGAAGGTGTTCTATGTGTCTGCTGTCCAGTATGGTGTTATTTCCGGTGCTTTTAACTGCTGAGCCATCTGTTCAGCACCAATGGTGTTATTTCCAAACTAATGGTTAGTCTTCCTAAAACTTCAATTAACTTTTTAAGTAGGGACATCCCGTCAGCAGCCAGAGTGACAGACTGTGTGGAACCGGGGACATCTTTCCATTGTGAGTATAAAATTTAGGGCAATATTTTTTTTATTAATGTCACTTTCTAGTTTATTAAAACATGCCTGCGTCTTAAATAAGAATGGGGTTAGGAGTCCATTAGATGGCGCTATAAAAGTCAGAGAAAAGCTTGACACGAAGTCCCAAGTCCTTCACACGGGGTCTCTGTTGGAAAGGCTGGACTGGCGCACACTGAAGGCATTGGGATCCATGCCGGTAGTTCCAGCACTTGGGAGGCTGAAGCAGGAGGATCATAAATTCAAGGCCAGTCTGAGCTATAGAGCAAGTTTCAAGTCGGCCTAGGCTGCCGACCCTATCTTAAGAACCAACAAAAGTAAGACAAAACAGAAAGTCACTGAGCACAGGAGCACAGTGATGGGAGGGGATCATTGCTGACGACACGGGAGACTGACGCGGGAGATTGGTCATCTTTTGTTTCTTCCTCTGGCTGTTTACACCTCCGTTCAATAGTGATACATAAAAGGATGAAACATTTTACTATCTTCAGGTTGCTGTTTAAATGAAAATGTGGGCTGCAAGCAAGTAAATATAAGATAAATTTGACATACAGCTAAAGGATGGCCATGTTTTAGGTGTGCACCTGCCTGCCTGCCCTCATGTCATGGTCCACGCCTCAGACCATGAGCTCATTTCTGTGGCGGGCTTTCTCTATCTTAATAGATTGCTAATGATGCTTCTTTCTTAAGAAGGCACCATCTTTTTTCCTCAGGTGTTTTCCTCTAGGATTACTTTACATACCACTCAAGATGCACTGCTCAATACTATGTTTGCAATATATTACCCATTTTTGAATGGGAAGAACTTATTTGGAGGCAACGTAGCAAGTATCTTATCCTTTCAAGCTCCCTAACAGACCTTCCTTACCTGAATCTGACATTGGTCTGTATTACAGACTCCATTTTCAGATAGGTATGAAATATACTGGTTAGCTTTTGGTCTCTTCCATAAAATCTTTGACAGAATCACTTTGAAGAAGGACGTTGGTTTCGGCCCTTGGTTTTGGCCAATGGTCACCTGGCTCTATCACTTTAAGTGTGTGGTGAGAACAGAAGGCTCCAATGGGTGTACAGGTAGAGGATGCTTCTTCACCTCATGGCCGCTGGGAAGCAAAGAACGAGAGGAAGGAACTGGAGCATCCCAGGAAACACTTCCAATAACCCAGTTTCCTCACGCGAGGCCCTCCCTCCCCAAGGTTCCAAAGCACCTGAGGTTGCCACCCCTGCCTAGAGAGTATCGACATTTGGGGGAAATTTAAGATAAAAGCCATAATAAAAACCTAGCCCCACGTAATATTAAACTTTCCGTCTTTCACTTAGCTTAAATTTAATTCCACTTTCCATGCCCGGGTTGGTCACGCTCGGGAGTCTGCAGAGGGAAGCAGAAGTGTGCTTAGCTTCTTGGCTCCTGCCCTCTTCTCTCCCATTGAAATTTTGCTGTCTCCTGCTAGCAGATGAGGATTCAGGGGGATGGGCGAGATCAAAGCGGTGGCCAAGTCTTGAGCGGCATTGTTGCAACAGAGTGTTTCTAGCTCCCAGGAGACATTTTCCCACACTCTGCACTTTACACAGTGTGGTCTGTGTGAACAGCTCTCTATCTCAACAGGTTTCGAGAATCAGATCCTTGTGAGGCTCTGTGCCACAGACGACGGTGTCTGCTCTCTGCTTAGCCATCTTGGCTAATGGAGCACCTCCCAACATCTCTTCCCTGCAGGTGCCATTGTCCCGTTATGCAGGTCCCTTGTACAGAATCTTTTCACGATTTCTTGAGATGGCTGCTTTCTACTTACCCACAGCACCTGGCTTCAGATAAATCTCAGGTATAGGCTCTGTCTCCTTTCTGCTGAGGAGGAGACCTAAGCAAAGCTGAGAGTTGCCAGGTGAGAATGAGGCATCTATAGTTTGTCCCCATGAGTTTCCTCCTGTGGAGCGAGCCTCAAATCCAATCAGAAAGTTGTTGGCTGTTCCTAAACATCCATGCCGCTACTGTACCAGCAGGCACATGTGGATGAAATGCTAAAGTCTTATTAATAAAAAACCCAGAGTTGATATTGGAGTTAAAAGCTGAGAGATCAGAGGAATAGGAAAAGCCCCAGCTAACCTCACCTCACCAACTCCACAGCTTCCAAAGAGACTTACTTCCTTTCCACCCACACCTATATGCCTTTCTGTTCTGCCAACTCATTTCCTCTCTCTGCCCAGCTACATCACTTCCACTTCTGCCCAGCTCTGTCACTTCCTGTCTGTCTATACAGACCTCAAAGCCTCCATGGTTAGTGCTGGGATTTAAGGCATGTGCCACCACACCTGGCTCTGTTCCCAGTGTGGCCTTGAACTCACAGAGATCCAGACGGATGGATCGGTGCCTCCCGAGTGATAGGATTAAAGGCGTGTGCTACCACTGCCTGACTTCTAAGTTTACTATAGTGGCTGGCTTTTTCCTCTGATCCTCAGATAAACTTTATTGGGGGACACATCTTGAGAGCTTGTTACTGTAATTCACAGCCTCCACAGGTGGGTGAGTTATGAATTCTCTCCTTTTACCACCAGCAAAATACATTCCAGCTCCATGAGAGCTCCAGGAAGCAAGAAGCTTTCGACTCAGTTCCAGTTTGATTGCTCCACAACCTGTGGCCTAAGGACCATATTTTCAGCAATAGAGTGTCTTCATTTAGTTAGGATGGACAACTAAGAAAAATGACAATAGCCTGTATTGCCTTGGAAGCATCTGGGGCCTCCTTGACCAACAACTCATAAAGAAGCATCTCATACCTAGCCCCGGAATTTTTGCTTCATTAACCTATGGCTTCCCAATACTCATATTTACATCCACATGTTAACACCACCTTCAGCCTTTGTTAGAACGCTTCTAATCATAGAGAGCAGTGGTTAATGTATATTCATAACTGGTTGAAGTGCTGCGAATAAGGAAGAGTGGAGTGTATGGTCCTAAATGGGCTCATCTATATTAGTCCTTGCGAGAATCAGGGGACGTTGTGGAAGACAAGCAGAAAGAATACAAGAACCAAAGGACTGGGCGGGGGCTACATTGCAAAAACAATGGTTTTTGAACATGGCATGGCTGTTGCATCCATAAAACTACAACTTGGTGTAGTTGTGATTACCAGTACAAGACCTACAAGAAGATTGAGCCTGCCAATATTTAATCATGGAAGAGGAAAGGCTCACATGGTCCATAGACTATAGACAGTTAATGGTGGTGAGGGGAAGGGAATGTCAAAGACTAAGAAGATCATTTTTTAAAATGGATGAGCAGAAACCAGAATGTAGAAAAGTGATCCCTGATACACTCTCTCCACTCACTTTTCTTTTTTTCTCTTTTGGTAGTGTTCCACATCCCTTATTATCTAACCATCTGTGTCCCTCAAAGCTAACGAACACATAGACACAGATGCACACACACATCTATAGAGTCCTAAATATTTAGAAAAACAGCACACTGTTTCTTATGCTTCCTACACGATCCCTCATGCTCTGTCTACAAAATGCAGCCCACTCAGATCTTCTAGCATGCTATCTTAGGCTGTGGAGCCTTTCAGATTTCTGAGCCTTGACAGAATGTGTATCTTTTCTTTCTCTCTCTACTAAACACTCAGGAAAAATTCCCAGTAATGTTCTTGGTAAATGATACATGCCAGAAAGCGACTCCTCTTATGTTCCACATGCATATGCCCAACAGGCAATCCCTGTGGAAATGTACTGATGGAGTCTATAGGAGTACCTCTACTCACCAGAATTTGAGGTACTGTAGAAGCTTGCTTTGGGACCTTAGGACTCTGTTCCCTAAAAAAAATTTTTCTTCCAGTTAGGTGGTAGACATCTATTGAATCAATTTTGGAGGTTCATCCCAAAAGAGAGACAATAGAAAACATTTCATTCTTTTTATCTTTTTTGGTTACATAGGTGATATTGTCCAGATTTTTACAATTAATAAAACCCATATGTTTTATTTTTTCTTTGCAAGTGACATTATTTGTCAACAAAATCAATTTTTTTCCAAAGATGAGTGGATGAGTTTCATAAAGACTAGAGTTTCATTTCATACAAGCTAAGCTATTTCCTTCTTCTAGCCTTTCAGAACCATGTTTGCTTGATGGATCAAACTGTGCAGTCATTTAGCTGATGAGACGCTCTGAGCTCCTTCCAGCCCAAGGCACAGAGATGGTCAGTCTAGATTCTCACAACATCTTGCCCGCTGGTTGCCAAAATAGGCCTTTAAATGATCCTGGTTTCCTTTCAGCACTTTGTTTTTTTTTTTGTTTTTGTTTTGTATTTTTTCGAGACAGGGTTTCTCTGTGTAGTTTTGGTGCCTGTCCTGGAGCTCACTCTGTAGACCAGGCTGGCCTCGAACTCACAGAGATCCACCTGCCTCTGCCTCCCGAGTGCTGGGATTAAAGGCGTGCGCCACCACCACCGGGCCCTTTCAGCACTTTGATAGGCTAACTCCCAGTCATTTAAAAATACTTTACTGAGGTGTGATTAACATATAAAAAGCTTCAGACTATCAACATATCCATCCAATTTGCTAAGTTTGGAAATAAGTAAAATGGCTATGAGACTGTAGTCATAGCCAATGCTGTAAATCTCCACAAAGTTTCCTCCTATCTGCATTTTTAATCTTTGATGGCAGACATCATTAATATGAAAATATACCTTTCTAGCAAATATTTATATTCAGATTATATAAAATAAAAAGGTCATGCATCTTTCTTTGGTCAAGTCCCTCTGGCCTTGTTTCTCAAGAATGTTTTTTTTTTTTTCTTTAGTTTCTGGAAAGTTCTCCAGGTGTGCCTTTCCAGTGTCAATGTGTATGTCCATCTCAGTATGTAAGGCACATCTTGAAATTATTCATTTTAGTTCCTGGCATTTTTAATATTATTGGCAAGAGCCAGATCCTAAATTTCTTTACCCCTTACCAAAGTTCCACGACTTGTAGTGTTCAGTAAAGCTCATTGAATAAAGATAAAGATTAAGATTGTATATATATATTCTTAATTACATTTGGCTGCTGAGAGTACAAAGACAAATCAGGAATGGCCAGAGAAACTTTTTCATCTGTGGTGACCATTTGGTTCTTTCAACTTTTTTAAAAAAGATGTGTTTACGTGTATCTCAGGCTGGCATAGAACTCACTAGGTTTTCAAGGATGACCTTGACCTTATGACCCTTTTGTATTCACCATCACAGTGCTACCTCGTTCCATTTATGTTATGCTGGGGATTGAGCCTAAGGCCTCATGCATGCCACACAAGCCCTCTCTACCAAGTGAGCTGTATCTGCAGCCTGCCATCTGGTCTCATTAATGACTAATTGCTGATTTAGCAGGACAGTAGCATGTAGAAACTAGGTAAAATATGGGTGTGGCATCATTCCAACAAAATTTCATTCATAAACCAGATGGCACGCAGCACCGGTCCCAGATTCTAGGTTGCCAATTCTGATGCTAAGCTTGTGCAAAAGTGGTTTATCGACTCGACCCAATTCTACGCCTAGACTTATTTGTGCTTGGCAGAACTCAAAGTATTCTTCTTATTTGATTGATAGTATTTTAGGGTGAACTAGTAATCTCAACAGTGTCCTAGTAGCCTAAAGATTCGAAGTTCAATGGAAACTGAGCAGCTTACTACCACAAGGCACCTTCCTCACCGAGAGAAAGCAAATTAAGTCCGACCACTCCAAAGCACTGTGAGTGGGATGTTGTAATTAGTATCAGCTGTTTAGCCAAATAACAATGCCTAAAAGGACAATCTGTTCCCTTTGGATCTCCAAGGTCAACAAAGAAGATGGACCCTTTAACAGACAAGAATGATATGCTGCATAAAACTGTAACACTGGCTTTGCCTGTGAGAGGAAGTGCTAGTCCTCGGAGATTTATGTTTGTCTGAGCTCTCCTGAGTCAAGACCTCTTTTTCCAGAATTTCTTGACAGCAAGGACATCCTCAGTCAGGCCAGGCTCCTCTAAAGCCTCATGGGGTCTGGGCTGAATCCTTGCTCGTAAAGGCTCCTTCCCACAAGGATGTGGGGGCGGTGCGAAGGCAGATTACAAGAATTTTAAGGCTCCTAGTAGTCCTCAAATTTACAGGCATTCTTCTCTTTTTGGAAGCCATCATCTTCAGCCAATTCCCGTAAGGCTTTGGAACACGTTTAAAGTCAAAATGAACTTCTCCTTTTCCGACCCCCATTACTCCCTTAGGTCCAGTCCATGTGCCAGGTTTATCCATGAACGTTAAGCTGATTTTTATAGTTTCCTTTTCATTATGTGTCATGCCTTCTCTGGAACCCCACAGTGCCCCTGGTTGTCTGTGTCAGTCCTTCCCTGGAACCTCACATGATCACCTCTGCCGCTTTAGATGCTTGTTGTGTGAAATGGAAGTTTGACCAGGAGAAGAATGTGGCCAGAGGGTGAGCAGTGCATGAGACTAAGGAGCCAAGGCAACAGCTGTTAGCATGGGACCAGGAATGAGGGACAAGGACTGCCTTGCCTTTAGAGACTCGATGCTATGGTCCACCCACCATCCCCAAATAGGTCTTCAGTTGTACCTGAATAAAAGGTAGGGTTTTGTCCAAAGACCCAATGCTATGGTCCAACCACCATCACAAAATAGGTCTTTAGTTGTACCTGAATGGAAGGCAGGGTTTGGGTCACTTTTGCAGGATGGGAAGCGTGAAAGGAAAACATCTTATCCTGGCCTAAGTGGAGAGGATCAGGACAGGTGGGCATCCCTGTGAGAAGGAGCAAGTGTGGACCCATCACCTTGGTGCACCCAGCTTGGTCTCTGGTGTTTGTTCTTCATGACTTTTTAAAAATTACTTCTTCATTAATAAATTACATCATTTCAAAATGGAGTAAGGAAAACCCCACAGAGTTACTGTAGGATAAGAGAATGCATATCATGCTTATGGTCTGTTGTACCAAAACAACACGATGTTGATGGATCTTTTAATTCAATAACAACCTCTTCAAAAAAAAAAATCACATGATGTTGAGTCACACGATAGTACATCATCCAGAAGAGAGTCAAGGGGGAGATCTTTCTGAAATATCGCCATGTGGCCATGGTATCTATGAGTCTTTGCAGTTATCACATCCTTCCTAGTCTGGATATTCTCCCTCATCTTTAAAAATTCAATCCAAAATATCTTCCCCTCTGAAATAGCATGATTGTTTTTGAGACATGATCTTTCAATGTAGCCTATGCTTGCTTTGAACTCACAGGTATGCCCATCTAGCTTTGAACTTGATAGCCTCCTGCCTCTGCCTCCTGGAGGGACTCAGGAGAAACAGAGAAGATGCATCAAGAGGAAACCTCTGAATGGTAGGCTAGATCAAATTCTGTATGCAACCCTCAAAGTTTACCTTTATCCCCCCTGTAGTTGGAGTTTTTCTGTCTGGCCCATAGTCAGGACAAATCTCTCTTACCCGCCTGTCCCACAGTTGCTCAGACCCAACCAAGAAAGCACACAGAAACTTATATTGCTTACAAACTGTATGGGTGTGGCAGGCTTCTTGTTATCTAACCTTTCTATCTTAAATTAACCCATTTTTGTAAATCTATACTTTGCCACATGGCTTGTGGCTTACCAATGTCTTTACATGTGGCTTCTCATGGCAGCGGCTGAGAGTGTCTCCTCCCAGCCTTCCTGTTCCCAGCCTTCTCCTCCTCCTTGTCCCGCCTACCCTATCCTTCCTGCCTGGCTACTGGCCAATCAGCACTTTATTTATTTTAACCAATCAGAGCAACACATTTGACATACAGAACATCCCCACAGTACCCCACCACCACCACTCCGACACATTTTCTCTCTCTAGGCTCTGCCTTCCAAAGATTCTACAACCTCCTCAAACAGCACTGCCCAGTGGAGACAGACAGTGTCAGCCCATGAGCCTATGGGGGATGCTTCACTTCAAACCACTGCATGGACTTCGCTGTGTTATCCTGGGTGCTGCCTTTTTCATCCTTGCCTGACTTCTGCATTGTTGCTGCTTTTTCTTCTTTGTTGTTTAAGCCATTTGGTTTTTGGGGTGGTCTGAATGAAAATGGCCCCCAGAGGCTCACAGGGAGTGGCACTATTAGGAGGTGTGGCCTTGTTGGAACAGGTGTGGCCTTGTTGGAGGAAGTGTGTCCCTGGGGTCAGGCTTTGAGGTTCCAGACATTCAAGCTAGGCCCAGTCTCTCTCTCTCTATTCCTACTGCCTGCCGATACAGTGTAGACCTCTTAGCTCCTCTCCAGCACCATGTTTGCCTGTGTGCAGAAACGCTTCCCACCATGATGACAATGGACTAAACCTCTGGACTGTAAGCCAGCTCCATTAAATGTTTTTCTATGTAAGAGTTCCCATGGTCATGGTGTCTCTTCACAGTAGTAGAACTCTAACACAATTTTGAAAACCTTGCTGAGGTCAATGATGTCTAGTTTTTGTGGTGTAGTCATTTGTCATACTTATTGACTTCCTTGGGGCGGTAGGTTGCTTGTTAGTGTGCTTGTCCATGTGTGGGCTTGTTTTTTTTTATTTAATTTCATTGTTAAATGACCTTCCTGTACTTCACCTCCATGAGAGTAGTGTCTTACATAGTGAAGTACTAGTGGGTCCTAGATGTGCTCCATGTTCATGGTCTTGTTTGTTTCTTGTGTTGTTGTTGATTTTTCTGTGTACCCCCACTTTAATTACAACAATAACACTCTTTCATTGTGGTGTATTGGGAATAATATGAATGAGATCCTCCCATGAATATGTTCTTTAGGTTTGGGGTTTTTATTTTTTGCCCCACACTAGTCCCAAGTACAGGGCAAACCTCCTAGATAGGCCTGTGGGTGGTGGGTGGAGAGTTTTTCGTTCTAGTTTTACAGATGGGTCTAGCTTGGTGCAGAGGTCTGATTTAGCTCTCAGTCTGGAAAAGATCAATGCTGTTGACTTTTTTCTATTTGGAAACTAATGCTTTGCTAAGGAAGGCTGACACCCTCTTGGTATTCTGCTGCATTGGTTCCATTTATCATCCTGATGGTTCCTTCCTTCCTTCTCTCTCTTCTTTCTATATTTTTTCTTTCTTTTCTTTCTTTCTTTCTTTCTTTCTTTCTTTCTTTCTTCCTTCCTTCCTTCCTTCCTTCCTTCCTTCCTTTCTTTCTTTCTTTCTTTCTTTCTTTCTTTCTTTCTTTCTTTTTTCCTCCCCTCCCACCCCCATTTTCCCTTCTTTCTCTCTCTGTTTCTCAGGGTCTCACATGCCCATGTGTCAGGCTGGCCTGGAAACTGTTATGTAGTCTTGAACTGTGTTCTTCTTCCTTTCACTTCCTGTGTGTGTGCATTATACCTGGTATTGGTGAAATTATTAAGGCCACTCCACATAGTTAAAAGGGAGGTTTATTTTGTGGGGTAACTTACAAATGAAGGGATAGGTTGTAGGGTCTGGCAAAGGTATGGCGCAGTCTGGCGGTGTTCTCTGGAGAACTCTACTCGATCTACCTCCAGCATCCAGGGTCCCGGAACCAAGCGAGAGAGACCTCCTCTCCATCCTGGGTCTTCTGCTTCCTCCTCCGCCCCGCCTTGTGGGTGTGACCATTACCGAAGCCTCAATTGGGGTTGGAACTTCCAGGCCAATGCTGGGATGGCTATCCACTACAACCTGGTTTATACATCAAACCTGGGGCTTCATGCCTGCTGGGCAAGCACTCTAGCTGCTGGGACCCACCGTTTCTTGAACTTCTGACTGGTTTCCTTCTATGTGTTTTCAAACTCAGTATTTTCCTGTTTGCTCTCTTATCTCACGTGTGGGAGGATTTAGGTGCTGAGTTGCTGGGCATGGAGGAGGCTGTTTGCACTCATGTTCTACATCACATACAGTGTGGTGGACTCGGAGCAACCTAGACCCCAGCGGAGCTTGCTTTACCTTTCAGGATTCTCAGTGCAAGTGTCTCATCCTCAATGAAACTTTTCTAACCTCTCTTCAGATAATAACTTCTTTCAGATAAATAATTATCTCTTTCTCACTGGTACCTCTGCTGGACACCATTCACTCCAGTCAGAAGACCTATGACAATAATGTGTTTTTATTGTGTCCATTATCTGCAACTTCTCCCTAAAGATTCTATTTTATGTCTATAGGGACCTACTTTGCAAGGTGTAATAATAAGTGTTTGAAACATGCCAAATCATGAATAAGGGGGAGGACAGAGAACAATATAGTTTAATAATGCCTCTGTTCCTGCTTTTATGCCAGTTTTCCATAGCAGATCATTCTTATAAAGACATAAAGAAAGTCAAATTTATCTTATACTATTTGTCTTATCCTACTAAGAAGTAAAGTATTTGATTTGTATTGAAAATAATATCAGCAGTCACATATAGTACCTACCATAGGCCAGGCATATTAAATTATCCTGTCTAATATTTCCACTAATCTGATCAAGTATCCAAGAAACTCTGAATGTTCCCTTTATATGTGAGGAAACAGGATCAGCAAGCAGTGGTACAGCTTGACGAAGTCAGTCCATAGTAAAGCCACAGTGTGAGCCTCGGGAGTCCCTCGGAAGCCCAGGCTCACAGTCTTCACAGCCTCTCTGTACTAATGAAGGAGATACAAAAATCTTCTGGGTCCATGATTTCTTTTTGTAACATGTAGTTGTGAGTCCACAGTGAGTAGTTATTTACTAATGACTAGCAAAAGCTTTTCTTATATTTGGCCATGTGGGAAGATTAACAGCTTCATCCAATAAAACATCTCAATATTTAAGAGGCCAGTGTGAAAATCATTTTAGAATTGAGTCTAGACCTTGGTGTTGGTGTTGAAGTACCCACCTTCCATTTCCTCCCTTTCATTGTTCATGATGGCGCAAAAGGACAGAGAATGGCCTTTGCCTTGTCTTTTTGGAATATAAGTTAGTTAGAACTTTGACCACCAAGCAGTTAGTGTTACAGCCTGTTACTCTGTCATCCAGGGGGAGAAAACAGCTATCAGTGTTCCAGCCTTTGGAGTACCAAATCACATGGCACCCTCTCTGTCCCTTCATGGTCAACCATGTCAGAACTAAGTACTTACTGTGTACAAACCCAGCCATCAGGTGACAGAGGCAGGAGGATCGTAAGTTTGAGGCCATCTTGAGCAACACAGTGAAAATATGTCTCATAAAATTGGCAAGGGGGTGGGGACCATCCTAGAGTGAACGAGCTTTCATTTGCCTGCCCAGCCATTCTGACTCTCCCGCTGAGTTTGGCTGGTTCTCACAATGACAGCACTGTGCCGCAAGGTGCTGTCCCAGCAATTCCTGCTTTGCCAGTATGAGCTCGCCTCTTATCTACCTCATTAATGGGGACTCGTGGGAGGTTGATAACCTCCTCAGAGCCTCAGAGTGGGTGAAAGGGTCTCAAACAAACTCACACAGGAAAAATGGGAGTCAAATTTTGAAGCAGCAGAAATCTCTTGCTTAGGATTATTTTTAAAATATACTGAAGAAAGATAAGGAACTTGAGTGGTTGCTAAATATACCCAGCATGCTCGGGGCTGAGATCTGTGGGGCTATGTGCAGCTGGACAAACAGAATGACTATTTCTGTAGGGCCTGGAGTGTGTGATGTGTCGGGTCTGATGATCCTTTACTATTTAAAGACTGCTGAAGGGTTATTCTATCCAAAGTCCAGAATAGATGTTTCTCCTCAAGTGAAAAATATTTTTAAATGTTTGAGTGGATTTGGATTAAAATTTATCTGTCCCAAAAGTTATCTTTGCAGTTGTGTTAAGAGCCCAAGAGACAGGCTGACATTAGAAGAAAATGGATATAATTTGTAACACGAATTTCAAATGGTCTTATTAATAAAAACACGGGAGCCCTGTATTTGGGTGAATGCTGAAAGATCAGAGAGACAGAACACAGGCCACATCTACCTCACCTCGCGAAATTCTCAGCTGATCCTGTTTCCTCAATCTGGAAGCCTCTGAGTCCTCATCCAGAATGAATCTCAGCTGAACTGCTGCTAAAAGTCTAAAAGCTTAACCAGATTCTAGTTCCTGGTCCTCACTCCTTATATACACCTTTCTGCTTCCTGCCATCACTTCCTGATTAAAGGCATGAGTCACCATGCCTGGCTATTTCCAGTGTGGCTTTGAACTCACAGAGATCCAGATGGATCTCTGCCTCCAGAAGGCTAGGATCAAAGGTGTGTGTGCCACCATTTTCTGGCTTCTATGTCTATCTAGTGGCTGCTCTGTTCTCTGACCCCAGATAAGTTTATTAGGATGCACAATATGTTGGGGGACACACTATATCCCCACAGTAATTCATAGAGCTACAAGAGATGTTGATTTTCTTATCCTTTAAAAAGTGTATGTGTGTGTGTGTGTGTGTGTGTGTGTGTGTGTGTGTGTGTGTTCGTGTGTTTGTGTGTTTCTGTGCGTGCCCTGGTGCAAGTGTGGAGGTCTGAGTATAACCTTGGATGCTGGTCTCCACCTTTCACCTTGTTTGAGACAGAATCTTCTGTTCACTTGTATGTACACCAGACTAGCTGCCCAGGAGACTTCAGGGAGTCTTCTATCTCTGGCCTCACCATAAGAACATGAGGGTTCCCAACACATGCCAGCTTTGCATGGGTTCTGGGAATTTGAATTCAGGTCCTTCTGTTTGCTGCAGCAAATGCTTTTATCCACCAAGCTGTTGCCTGTCCCTTCTTTTTTGAATTAACCATGTCTGTTATAATGATAGTGAATTTTTAAAAAAGGAGATAGTTGTTGAGATGAAATTGCATGAAAGGTATACTGTGGATTATTTGAAAAAAATTATATTATTTTTTTCTTTCTAAGCTCTTATATTTAGATCAGTGTTTAAATGCACATTAGACATCATGAAACTTATTAAAATAAAATGGTTGACATCTAACTGACATATGATAACACTCCATAAGTAGTCTGTCCTAGCTACATATAGAACTGTGGAACAATTTTAATTCTGAGAATAAAATAGACAGAAGAGTAGTGTGAACACATGTTTGAGCCGGTTTAAACCAGTATCAGGGGACAGATTCATTGTTTCCGAAATTAGTCTTTCTTGTAAAAGACATCT